>NC_136628.1:16223274-16295774 GCF_933228915.1 Telmatherina bonti | reverse complement strand
CATGCCAATTTGCATATTTAGGAGCAGTGAGGAAATGAGTACGGTATGATCTGTTTTGCTTTAAGTCAGATCAGAATCCTGATACACACCTTCTCATTTACATTGGGATATTGGTGGCTGCCTTTAGATCCTATGCTTCTTTGGGAAGGTGATGTGAGATATAATTTGATTATCTGCCATGTTTTGATTTATTGTTCAGCATTTATGTCTAAAGATAAAAAAAAAAAGCTCTGACAATGTTCTGAAGATGTGTTATGAAAACAGAAACAGAACAGAGAAACATATATCCATAGATCTGTTTCTGGGCTATTTTCTATGTTTAGATTTTCAACATAATTGCACTGGAAATGCATGATTAATCTAAACTATATATCTAATTAATGCTAAACATCATGTATCTATGGTCACACACCATGCTATTCCTAAAGTTCCTTATTTATTTATGTTTTGATGATGTAACAGCATTGGCCTGTGGATGAAAATATGAATTTGTACTTGTACATGCTGATGCATTTATTAAGGTTACCTTTGGCACTGTGTCATACTCTTGGGAAGTCAGTTTCAGTGGGTTATCCCCCATGGAAAATGAACAAATCTCTTTCTAAAAAGCTGCGGTGCAGTAATCTGGAACAAGAAAGTGTGATGTGAAGCCAAAAATGAAAGAAACAAAGTTAAGCTTCTGTGGTTGAATCTGATACAGCTTCTGCTCTTTAAGTGGCTATTTCTCTTCCCAGAGTAGGTGGTTTCAAAGGGACATGCCATGGTAACAAGATATGATTGAGTGACAATGTGTGGCTGAACAGAGAGGCTTGTGAACTGTAGACCTTGTTAGAGATAAACATGGTAACTATTGGTTGTGACAAGAACCATCCGGAAGGCTTCGGAGAGAAAAGGACAATTTGGAGGAATGGGAACAGCTGGGAAAAACAGAAAGGGAGAAAGGGAAGCAAAAATAAATTGCAAGCCGAGAATGAACACAAGCAATTCCTTCAGAATCCCTGAAGGGTGAAACAGTGCTCAGGTTGAACTGGGCACAAGACAAAGAAAAGCTGTAACAAGGTGATACCTGCACTGACTGAGGTAAATGTGGGCTTACACTGTGATTTATAGGAGTAAAAAGGAGAGCAACATACCTTTAGGCAGGACAGACACAAGCTTGTTCACATTTACACACACATATGTGCATAGGGCGTGTATGAGTATTGGATGTACACTCAGGGACCAAAAACAGTAAACTGTGTAACAGGCCAAAAGTAAAGCTATAAATCTCCAAATGCTGTTTTACCGTCAGATTTACATCCATATGTGGGAAAAAGGTGCAAGCCTGGTCCTTTGTAGGATTTCTGGAAGTAACAGGGCGATGCTAAACCTGCAATGCCTTCGTGTACTTATAGAATTCCTCTTTTCCATTAGTATCAGCTTGTCTAAGCTTAACTCATCTCAGCTTGGTCCTGTTTATTTTCCATTGCAATTCAGTACCAAGTCTAAAATGGGCGGCGTTTGTGTGAAAACACTCTGACATCAGTGTTGTGCACGACAAGCTCTATAACAACACAGGACCTAGAGGCAATCTGCTACTGGGTCTGCAGCTCGCCAGTCGCTGACCATAAATTGTATCCATTGGTTGGAACCACTTCGACTCTCGTCTGTTTTATACACTCCAACCATTGTGGTCCTTGACCTGCAGATAGTCACTTTTGAGCTTTTTCAGCTTCTCTCGACACTCCTTTGCTACCCGTAGCCATTGAGTCGGAAAGCTCTTGATAGATTTTTTTTTCATTTCATGTCAATCCATCTGGTTCCCTCTGTGTCCTTTCTTCAGAAACCAAGCAAACGAATGTCTCCACCTCAGTGTTGGACCACAGAACAGACTTTTGTTGCGCCATTGCTTGTCATGTAATGTAAACAACTTGCGAGTTGGAGTCTGGCGATATCACACACAACCTGGCTCAGCTCGCTTAGAACCTGAACTGAGGAGTTACAAAAAAAAGTACTGGCAAATGGTTAAAAAAGTCTAGTAGAAAACCCTACAAACCGAGGTGAGGCAAGTTAAGTTGAGACAAGCTGATACTGATGGAAAAGGACCAGAAGAAAGCTGCAAACAAAATGCATCCTGTTAATATGTTGATAAAAAAATATTTCTGGGCAAAAGTAGTTCCAAATAGCCCTTATTGTCAATGCTGGATCCAAGAGTCTTAGTGCTTTGACCTTCAGGAATTAGGCGGTGTTTACAGAGTGTGCTGCCAACCAGCTTACTGCAGCAAAACTGAAGCCCAGACCATTGTTTGGAATAAAAGAATTCAAAACTGCAAACAGGCTGAATTTGTTCCACATAAATCCGGTTGTAAAACTACAAAGACTGGATTGTATGCTGCAGATATGGTCACTGAATCCCCCCTGCACCACCTTAATGCCTTGGAAAAAAAAGGACAGATGAACTGCAAATAGGACTTATAACAGATTTTAATGAGAAGCGGTGTAGCTTGAAAGAGTCTGCATACTGCAATTACCAAGTTATTATTTCACAAGAGGAAAAATATGAACTTTTTGGCAGTGTTTCAAAACAATAAAGAGCCCTATATGCCTCTTTGAGTCTTTGGTTCTTATGAAGTAGTGTGGGTTTCTACAGTGCATTCATAAGAAGTCAGAAAACTTGTTAATTCCAGATGAAAGCCCTCACTTGGATGCATTTGGTGATGTAAGCCAAATAAATTACCTCTCTGTTGTCTGGCATTAAATATAACCATGGATTGCAATAAGCTTAAGACCCCTTTTGATTTACGATGCTTGGCTGGGAAGTGGAAAGCACACAAATATAATCCAATGACGGTAAAACAGCAACTTTTAATTATATTATGTAACTGCCATTATACAAGGCTCCCCCACTAACATATTGAATGTTTTTTCCTGTGAAAGCAACTACTCTTTTTTAATTAAAAAATGATTTAAAAAAGACATAAAAACAACAACAACAAAAAACAAAAAACAAACAAACAACAAAAAAAAAAACATGCAGACATCTTATAAGGTGGAAGAGGAAAATGATGATTCGGCAAAAGTTGAGGCTTAATTCAAGTATCTTTTTTTTTCTTTAAGATCCACTAAGAGGAAAAAAAAACAAAAACAAAACAAAAATCCCAATGTCATAATTTTCCTTTCTACTATCATACACTTTTCTGTTGTTAATATAGAAGCGCATTACTACATTTATGGTCTTCTACACTTGAGTTTCAGGGCACCGTCTCATCTGCTCAATTCCATTTTTCTTCTATCTTGCAGTGCTTTCTTTTTCAGCTCCTTCCGCCCACAACATGACAACCCCCCCTTCAAATTCCAAACTTCTTCTGCTTCACTGTCCTCTATAATTACACTTTTTATTTCTTATTCCTTTCCAGTCTATCTTCCTTTTGTCGCTCCTTGTCCTCAATCTTATAACTTTCTCAGACTTACCCTCCCTCTGGACCCTCACTCATTCTTGTTGATCATCTCCTCCTTTTCTTTAATCTATCATCCTAAATACCCTTGTGCACCCTCCTCCTCTCCCACTCCACACCTCTTCCTCTCAGCTCCAATTCACTTGCCACTCAGCAGGTTCTTTTTTTTCCCTCTCTCTTCCTGTACCCAGTTTCAGTCTCTTCAAAAGTCGATTCATCCTGGAGAGCTGCAGGAGAGACGGCAGCACCCTGGGTTGTCAACTTTAAAAACAAAGAAAAACTCAATGAAAGGGAACAAAAGAAAAATACAAATATATGGAGAGGTGTAATACATTTGACCTTTGTTTTCTGATGAAAGCAGGAGGAAATAACAAGACTTTATGTGGATGATATCATGATAGCCTAGAGAATCCCTCTCCTATAGTTATCTCCACCATTAACCAGTCATTCCCTTGGACTGACAAGTCTTGCCTTCAGCTGTTTCCACCATCATTATCTGATGCCCTGTGTTCTCCAACATTCGACCAAGACCTAATGACAAGCTCATTTAGATAAACCTGTCACTGTGGTGGCTCTGTAAATGCCGTGGTATATGACTAACATTATTCTCATTGGAAAAGAACAACTTGTGGCCTAAGGTATACTTGCTCTGCTTCCAACACTGGTCCTGGTTATTTTCTCTCCAATATTGTGGGTGCAAATAGTAACTTCACCAATAGAAATGTCATTCCTTTTTACTATTTGCATCTAAGTGCTGTTAAAGTTATTGTTTAATATGTGGTTGCTTTGTGTCTTGGTATTTTTGTGTTTCATGCAGTGAAATTGAGCATCTCTAGGAAATTGTTCTGTTATCCAAAGTTACTAAAATGCAATGTTGTAGAGTTCAGTTTGGGGTTAAGATCATGAAAGCACAGCCGGGAAGGCGAGAGTAGAAATAAAACTCATCATATGTGGCATTTTCATGGTCAAGGGCTAATATTACCTAGTAATATTACCTGGACAAAGTTATTTTCACTGCCAAGCTTTAGTGCATCTGTTTGGCCTGAAGATGAGAAACATATCCAGGATTATTAGCAAAAATATTTCACAAGTAAGTAATTGAAAAGGAGAAGAATAATACAAAAAGATTTAGAGATTTCAAAATAAAACAAAAAGCACTTGAAGAGTGAAAGTCGCCACAAAGCCATTGGGTTGCCCACCTGGTACCAACCAAGGTACCAACCCAACCCAGCTTGCTTAAATATAACTACCTATTGCCATCATCAGCATAGATATCACACGTTATTTAGAATCCCATAGCAGGAAAACACACCCTTAGACACTGAGATGAAACAAAAAGTTATGCTTTGAAGTTATTTAACATTTTATTGAAGAAACCATGTTTCTGTACATTATCTATTAAGGTGAAAGCTGCAAATTGTTATGACTATCTGCCAATGGTGAAGGTTCATTTGACAAATTTCTGAATCCAGACAACAATTTGAATCGACCTCATGATGTAAGCTTTTGTTCCTTACTCCATTTCTGTCTGTCATTTCCTAAAAATGTTGTCAAATCCATTTATACATTTTTGAGTTATTTTGCGAACAGACAGGCAGATGGACAAACAGATGCTGCCAGAATTAAATTACTCGAAATTTACATCTATTTCATAATTTATGAAATACCGGTCAATTGAGGCCAAGATGTTGAGGGGATCCAGTTTGGTGGCCTCAGGATTGGGTCTCTACTTTTTGCGGATGTCGTGGTCCTGTTGGCTTCATCTGGCCGTGATCTCCAGCTCTTACTTCAGCGATTTGTGGCCGAGTGTGAAGTGGCTGGGATGAGAATCAGCACCCCCGAATCTGAGACCATGGTCCTCAGCTGGAAAAGAATGGATTCCCCTCTATGGGTCAGGAGTGAGGTCCTAACTCAAGTAGAGGAGTTTAAATATGTCGGGGTCTTGTTCACGAGTGAGGGAAGGATGGAGCGTGAGATCGACAGACGAATCGGTGCGGCGTTTGCAGTAATGTGGACTCTGCGCCCTGTCTGTCGTGTTGAAGAAGGAGCTGAACCAGAAGGCAAAGCTCTCAATTGACCAGTCAGTCTACGTTCCTACCCTCACCAAAGGTCATGAGCTGTGGGTCATGCCTGAAAGAATGAGATCTCGCATACAGGTGGCTGAAATGAGTTTCCTCCACAGGGTGGCCGGGCTCTCCCTTAGAGATAGGATGAGGAGCTTGGTCATCCGGGAGGGGCTCAAAGTAGAGTCACTGTTCTTCCTTATCAAGAGGAACCAGTTGAGGTGACTCAGGCATCTGGTAAGGATGCCTCCTGGATGCCTCCCTGGTGAGGTGTTCCAGGCACGTCCTGTCGGGAGGAGACCCCGGGGGAGACCCAGGACACGCTGGAGGGATTATATCTCTCGGCTGGCCTGGGAACGCCTTGGGATCCCCCCCCCGCAGAGTTGGCAAATGTGGCTGGGGAGAGGGAAGTCTGGGCTTCCCTACTTAGGCTGCTGCCCCCGCGACCCGACCCTGGAGAGAAAATTGATTAATGGATGTCAATTGCAATTAACACCATGGCACTATGCTTTTATGGAGCTGAAGTCATGGGCTATATCTGGACCTCCTTCGCCACCTCCTGGGCGGATGCATGGCTGGCTCCGGAGTGGGGTGGTTGGGGTCTGTGCCTGGGGGTGACTGTCGGTTACCCGGGTCTCTGGGTTCTCCTGGCCTGCCTCTAGCCGTGGGCGGATGGGGTCACATTGGCATGATCACTCTTCTCTGAACACGTTCCACTCTAAATGTTCTGCATGAATGTTCTGCATGTGTCACAGTCACTGAGTCATCCAGCAAGTTTATTCATTAACAGCAGGTAGCTCTCTTTCTGTCTTTTTGATTTAACTTGCTAGTTTTTGGTCCTCCTGATTGTCAATGGTTTTGTTCTCCACAGGGACCATGAGTCTAGAATTGGCTTGTGTGGGTGTATATATATTTATATGTGTGGGTGGGTATGTGTGTGTATATATGTATATAAGTAAATGTATGTATGTATGTGTATGGATATGTATATATGTATGTATATGTGTGTATTTGTATGTATGTATATATATATATATATATATATATATATATATATATATATATATATATATATATATATATATATATATATATATATATATATATTTATATGCATATATGCATATATATACATGTATATGTACATATGTATGTATGTATATCTATCTATATATGTATGTATGTATGTGTATGTATGTATGTATGTACGTATATGTGTTTATGTGTATGTGTGTGTGTATATATATATATATATATGTATGGATATACATACATATATATATATATATATATATATATATATATATATATATATATATATATATATATATATATATATATATATATATATGTATGGATATGGGTATGTATGTGCATATATGTGTATGCATTGATCTCTTTCTTTTGTTTTTTATGTTCTCTTTTCTGTTCTCTTTCTGCCCCTTTTCTGTCCTTTCTGGTCAGGTCCAGCAGCATAAACTCTGTTATACAAACTATTATCCAAAACAAATAGAAAAATAAAATAAGAATCAAGAAATACAAGGGGATCATTACATCTATAAAAGTTCCCCTTGGCAAAATAAATTTGCTCAGCAGAACACAGCATCCAGAACATCAGTCTGCTTGCAATGCTGGACAGGACAAAAAGAAGAGAAAAAAAAAAAAGAAGTCATGGGCTATATTTATAATTTGCTGACTGTTTTACCAAAAGAAAAATCTGCCACAACAACAACAACAACAACAACAGAACATGATAAACTCTGAACTTATGGTTAAAACAAACCAAGAAACAAACAAACAAACAAAAAAAAAAAAAAAAAAAAAGGAAAAATATAATTTATGACTGCAGCTGCCAAGTCCCATTTTCATTAAGTGACTAGACTGATAATAAGTCACGCATGCATCCATGAATTCTCCCCGTGGATGCACCGGTTCTCTCCAGGTACTCCAGCTTCCTCCCACAGTCCAAAAATATGCATATTAGGTTAACTGGTGTCTGGCAGCAAATTCATGATGTACCCTGGCTCTTTCCTGACAGCAGCTGGGATTGACTCCAGCACTACCCCCCGCAACACCCCCCCCCCCCCCCCCCCCCCCCCTGCGCCCTCACCCCTTAGTTGGATTAGGCTAAATGATATATGAAAAATAACATTTTTTGCCAGAAATTAAGAGAGTGCAGTTAGTCCAAAACTTGAAATAACTTGTCATATATGAATACAAAATATATCCTCTCCTACAAGGTCAGGAGGTACTTCCTGCTTATTGCCTCAGTGCAATTCAGTGAATTGTCCTTTGGTTTCTGCTTTCACAAGATACTATTAACTGGGTCTAATTGTTGGTATACATAATGTAGGTTTTGCCAAAACAGTTCAGGTTTTTCCATCTCCCAGTTTCTCCTGAATCTGGCCAGCTGCTAATCTACTGTCTAACACAACCAAACCACAGGTTGGATGTAGGCATGTCGTATTGCCTAAATATGCTTCTTTAATGTTTTTTTCTTTAACAATATAAGCAATGTTCTCAAACATTGTTTTAAATGCAACAACTTTCATTGTTGAAATTTACAACGTAAAACCCCAAATTCCAATCTTTGTTTATGTATTCTGTATTTAATCTATATATTCAAAGACCAAATAATAATATTTCAGATAAAGGAGAGATGTTTTCCAACAACTTAATAAAAGTCATTGCACTTTTAGCCCCATCTGCACTCTTTATTTACTCCTTCGGAAACCAGCTTGATGCTCTTTGCTTCTTTGGACATACATGATTCTTAATCTTAATTCTTTGTCCTGCTTATTTTTGACTTCCACCAAGGAAATGATTTTTGTGCCGGCATTCATCTGTCTGTCTGTTCATCAGCAACATTGCACAAAAACTACTGGGTGAATTTTGTGTTCTTTTATTCTGAGGATTTTAAGAGTTTTGGTCTTATTTTGATTCCATCAAAATTGGGAAGTAATCTGGAATGAATTGCAGACGCATGATTTTTTAAAATGATTCTTTCACGATATGGCTGAAAATGATTTGCTTGGCTGGGTGCTTTTCTGGTTCCTCATGTTTTGGGTCAATATCTTGCATTATCTTGACAACAAAAAGTATAGCTTTATATATTTTCATTAAGCAGAGTAGATGAGATTAACAGAATTTCAAAGCTGTAGACTTAAATAATGTACATTAAGAAAATTAGAATGCCTCCCAAACTTCACCCAAATGTGATTCTCTATGTCCATCCATAGAAGTCTAGTTTGTTCCACATTTTGTAGCCATCATTTTGCTCTTGTGGGTTATGTATTTACACTACCATTCAAAAGTTTGGACACACTTTCTCATTAAATCCAGTAGGAAAATGTGTCCAAACTTTTGGCTGGCAGTATGTAGTCTTATCATCTGTTTAGAAAGGAGTTTCATTATGATTAGCAAACACAGGTGGGATTATTACCGGGCAAAAGTGCATTGCTCTGGAAACTGATGGCCTTATTTGCTTCTTCGTGAGCCAAAATCAGGGGAACTAAAAGAACTTTGGAGTCAAAAACAGCTCTGTCACTGGATAACATTGATTATTATACTTTTTATCTTTTACACCACTTCCACATTTCTATCTGTTTAGGTATTCCTTTCATGCATTTCAATTCAAGAGGAAAAGACAAATGATTGAGGCCGATACCTGACCAAGGAATTCTATGGAGTCCTCCATAGGGTAATTGGGAAAAGAGACAGGAGGCAATTGAAGAGAGTGAGACGTTGAAGTAAAGGGACAGAAAAATGAGTGAGCAGGGAGAGAACTAATGGAAACCTCAGGAGATGTGAGTCCCCGATATGGCGGCTGCTTGAGAATGTAGAGCCTGAGGAATTGGATGTGACACAAGATACCTTGAATGTGAGTGAGAAAGACAGAGTGACTCCTTTTTTGCTCTCTGAAGCCTCCATCAACCTCACACTGTAGATGAAAGCTTTAATGGGGAATATTGGAGTCATTATTTAATAGTGTGGTTATTGCATTCCATTAGGTTGAGGACGACATAGTTGGAAATGTAATATATAAAAAAAAAAAAATTAAAATTTAATTTAATTTAATTTAATTTAATTTAATTTAATTTAATTTAATTTAATTTAATTTTTCTTTGTTCAGTTTGATTTTATTTTATTTTTTTAGCAATGCCTAATTATATTGTGCAACAGCATTTATGTCAACAGTTAAAACAGAAATTAATTATTATCTGTGGGGCTCTTTTAGTAATAGTTTATTTTATTCTTTATTGTGCCATTTAAAACATTTGTTTGGGTTTTTTTTTTTGTCATTTTTAGTTCTTGCTGTTTATGAAAACAATCATAATTATTTTTATTTGCCACAATTAAGCTGTTTGCAGGCTGAGGGAAAGAAATTGTTTTTCTAACTCAGTTCTTCCTTAGTTGTCACAGTAGATTATTATAGCTAGAATGCATTCAATAATTTTAGAGTTAACTGCTGAAGCCAAACACATACATAATAATACAAAAAAAAAGAAGGAAAAGAAAAAGAAACATCCACATATAAAAATACAAAAACGTTATTCACACAAAGCTTTTCTGTGTCTAATCCCTATTAAAAAAAAGAAAACTGGGGTAAAGAGGAGATCTTTTAAAGAATTTAGAGAAAACTGACTGTGGAGGAGATAGAAGAGGAGGAGAACCAAGAAGAAAGACAGTAAAAAGGCTCTTCTCTCTTCACTCCTGCCAGGGAGTATAGCAGCTTTATTATGTAACACTCTCAGGGTTTGGCAGCTCACATGCTTTTAAGGAAGAAGCACACGTTCCCTTGCACCTGAAGTCTAATGGCACGCTGGGAGAAGATTGGGATGAGGTGGGAGCTTGTGAGCAGAAGCAGTGGGAGCAGGAGAAGATGAAAACGCTGCAAAATGATGAGAGAAAAAAATAGAAAGTTGATGGAATTTTTGGGGGCACAGAAACAGACATTAACAAAATGAAAGAACTACCAGCAACACAACTCAGACTTATGGTATTTTAAAAATCAATATTATAAAGAATTAACATGTATTACTTTTGATTTTATAAATTATTTACAATTGTGTGTTTTTGACAAAACTGTTTCATGTTTCGCTGGAACATCAAAAGGACACAAACACCTTTAAACCAAACCAAACACCTTCAAGTAATAAGTAAGCTCAGAAGGACTAGAATCATTTTAACATCATTTGGACTATTTTTAACAAAAGTGACAGATTGCATTAAACATGCAGATGTGATGTATGGCATTGTTTATTGTTTTTCTTTTTTTAAAAAAATTATTTTAATATAATTTGCACATTTTATAATTTGCTGATGAGAAATATTGGAAACAATCAGAAAAGTAGTGGGAGAATGCAAAATTTCTACCAATTGTGATCTCCACCCTATGTCATAGCCTTACATTCATTTTATATGGATGCGCTTTTAGATTCCTAGATATGCTGATAATGTATCCACAGTGTTGGCTACATGTGGTGTCTGTTGTACGTTTATATCTTGATTTGGTCTCTTGCTGTGATAAACATACTGGAGATACTCAGTTTTTTTTTTTTTTTTGTTTGGTTTTTTTTTGTTTTTTTGTTTGTGCTGTTCTTGATCCACAATTTCCCCAGTATTCAGATTTATTATTAAATGGAAGAGTATTAGGGCCACTGAATAAAAAAATCTGAAAATAAGAAATCTGACTTTAATGTCAGAATTTTGACTTTAATTTTAGAATTCTGAGATTAAAGTCATTATGCTTTAGAATTCTCAGTAGCCACGCAGCTCAAAATAACGCTGCGTGGCTACCTTGCATAAGCAGCAATTCTGACAATTCTGAACTGAGGCTATAAATAGCTCAATGGAAACACCTCCAAATCACAATTGTTTTTTTTTGTCAAAACTGAGAAATGTTGCTTTCATTTTGCAAAAGAATGAAATGGGAACACAGCTACTGGAAAGCCAGGCGTTAAACTTGTCGTCTTAACTTATAGTTAAGCTTCTGAGAGAAAAATGTTAGAATTCTGAGATTAAAGTCAGAATTCTGAGAAAAAAGTCAGAATTCTGACTTTTTTTTTAAACAGAATTAACCTCTTTTTTATTCAGTGGTCCTGATACTCCTCTGTAATTTTGGATATTTTATTAAACCTGCTGGGAATAATCCCGTTCAACCTGATCGGATGACCCGATCTGGCAATAATAAAGAATCTTTCAAAAAAGTTCTGCATCAGGATGGTGACCCAGATCATTTCCAAAATTGAATGGAATCAAAGTTTGACCAACTTTCGTTTTTAAAAAAAAAAATTCAAAAAATCTGTCCAGTAGTTTCTACATAAAGTCGTTAATAAACAGACAAACCAACAAATAAACTGAACTGAATCATCATGATCTTGAGAAGGCTCGGGAAGGAGGATTTGACTGAAGTTAAGATTTGATGCAATCTGTTGGTTTTCCAGAACTATAGTATTCATAATGAACTGGCTCTAACTGATGTGTCTGTAAAGTGTCCTGAGAAGACATTGTTGTAAAGTGACGCTATACAAATAAAGTTGAACTGAACTGAATAAACAGCTCAAACTCATTACTTCCTCAGCAAAGGTAATTATATCATTTTGATTTGTTAAATTTGAATGAAATTTAATCATAAAAATTCAGCCTCTGGTTACTAACCAGTGCAAAATTCCAAAATATGACCACAAATAATGTTTTCTATGTGATTGAAGTGCAACGTCATGTTGCCATCACATGTGCCATGATGACATCACAGACTTTGAGAGCTACAACAATTAATTAATTAATTAATCATCGGCCCTGAAGACAAGAGACAGATCACAGACCCTTAGATGCTTTGGTACAGGCCTTTCAGATATACCAAAGGTTAGAACTAAAATATACGGTGAGACCTCCTTCCAGTTTTATGGCCCACGCCTTTAGAATAATCTGCCAGAAGACCTCAGGGCCACAGAGACTGTAGATGTTTTTATTAGAAAAAAAAAAAAGGCTCAAGACCAACCTTTTTAGTTTAGCTTTTACTTGAATTTTTCTTCTTTTCTTATTTGCCGTTTATTTGTTTTTAAATAAATACATTTATTTACGTATTTAGTTTTCATTGATTTTTAATCCTTGATATATCCTTCTCTTACCTAATTTTATGACATGACACTAATCTTGTGTGTCTTTATTTAATCTTTTTTAACTTTTTAGCTCCAGTGTTTCTTCTTCCTGATGGGGACCCTCTGTGTCAGGCGCTAGACCTGTTTGACCAGCAGGGTCGTTGTGGGGGGGGGTCATCCTGGTGGGGGTGTTGGTAGAGGTTCTACGCTGCAGCCACATGACTGTGGTGTGGACCCCGGCCTGACCTGGTCTGGGCGTTTCCTGTAACTGTCTCTCTGTTAGTCATTCCTGGGGCGGCTCCTGACAGAGACGGATTCCCCAGATGTTGTTTCCCTGCAGCAGTCTGAAGCCAGATATAGAGACAGAATACTGAAGTTTTTAGTTGTTATTTTGGCATAAATGTTCAGAGGAAGGGTTGGGTTGTTTGCTTGTGTGGGTAATGTGTGTGTGTTTTAAGTGTGAAACTTTTTATTTTTATGTTGTTAAGCACTTTGACATGCTTTCGTATGAAAAGTGCTATACTAATAAAGTTGGATTTGATTTGAAAAAAAAAAAAAAGAAAACTTTTTCTATCCTAACATTGACACAGGAAACTCCATTTTTTCCAAAACCTCTTACATAGCCTCATGCCTAATTATTTTGCTTTGTCATGTTAACTGGGAAATATATATACATTTGTTAAACAGCACTGTCAGAGAGTCGGGGGTTGCTGTGAAACCAACGGCAGCAGTTTCATCACTTGTAATTTCCAAACTGATTTTTTTTTTTTTTTCCAAATCAGTCAGAAATGTGGAAATTAATAAGAGAAAACCAACAAAAGATTTTAAGCTCAACTATTTCAACTTAAACCATATTAATAATGTAAAATTGCGTATCAGATCTTTTATATTTTAAATGACAAGTAAAAAAGATCAGAATATTTTTTGCTATTTTTTTGGTCGATATATTTCTCTGTTGAAAATAAGGATCCTGAAACGGGACACTGTGGTAATCAGAAACCTCATATAATGGAATCAGTCAATGCAATCAACACACTGTTGTATGTATAACTGGTCAGGAAGCAGTACTTTCACCTGTTAGTCTATAATTGAGAACCTGGAAACCTTGTTTCTTTGTATAGTTGCCTGGGTCCTACAACGCAGCAAGAAGCAGCTTTGCGATATTGAAAATCCCAAACTGAACCTCAAGTTACCTTGTAGAGCCAACAAGCCGCATAGTTCCAAAGTTAATAAGGTAATTAAGCGTTAATAAAAGTTATGTTATCTATCCTGCGGAGCTTCCAGCAAAACCTTTGGAGTTTTTTTTTTTTCCTCTCTCTGAAGCGCTATTTTCTGGTCAATTCATACACTTTTCTTTACAAACATGTGGTTTTTTTTTTGTTTTTCTTTCTGGTTGTGGTAAATTTAATCAAAATCAAACACTCTTGTTTTTGTCTGGTAATCCACAAAAAGGACGCATGTCATTCATTTGTTTTCTTTTTATTTAAAGACTAATGCAGAGAATCAGAATTTTACAGGGCCGTATCATAACCAAAAGAAACAAAAGAAAACATTTACAGAAGGTTTACCATTTCATCTACATCAATCACAACCCTTTTTCAGTATCAATGACCTACCAGCATATGTACTTTATGTGAGTATGTGAACCTGTGTGCATTTTGTGTGTCCAGTGATGTCCAAATGAATACAGTCTTGTTCTAATATCACTTACTCTAATCAACTTTTGTGCTTTAGAAAATTAGTTTATATATATATATATATATATATATATATATATATTTTTATATATATATTTTTTTGTTATTGTTTTTTTTTTCCTTTTTTTTTTTTTACATATCAGTGAAAATCAGAACATATTTCGGTTGATAAAAATACAAGAAAAACTCCGGTAGGTATCTAGGAATTACCAAAGACTCAGTGTTGGAAAGCAAGTGCGGCTGAGAACTGCAATGGATCTTGCATCAAACATTATGACATCAATGACTGATGTGCCTACATAATGTAATATTTACATGTATAAACTGCCCATGAGTGTGACGGTAGAAGTTGGAAGCTCATGATTGCACTGTGCCTCATATTTCACATTCTCTCTGTGGAGCATTAAACAGCAAAAACCAGACCTGGTTCAAAAACATTTTAAAATGGTCCTAAACCTTTGTTTCTTCCTGCGTGGGGTACAAGACAGGGGGCTTAGCCAAGATGCTTCCAACAGAAAACGTCAGTACAAAATTCATATTAAGTCAAACCTCCCTGCTGCACCTTTCATTATCGCCGCACTTTGAAAAGCAAAGAAAGAATTAAATGAACCTCTTAGCAACACATTTTCACTTGCCTCCATTTTTGTAATGACAAACAAGCTTCACAACTAAAGAGAAATATTATCAACAAGGTGTTCTTCTTACAGTTTTCGCGCCTTTTTCTTTGTTCTCTGTTGTCGGCTCAATCATGTTATTGCGTGTTTCTGCAGAAAAAAGTGCAATCAACGATGAAAGCCATTTTCCCCTCAACCACTGACAAAGCCAAAGCGCAAACAAAAAGAGATAATCCAGTGTTTTTTTGTTTTTTTTTGTCACCCTGTATAGCCTTGGTTAGGGGAGAAAAGAAAAAAAAAAAAGAACGCTAATGGTTGCACAGCTGATACAAAAGCTAAGCTATTTTCTTTCCTTTTTTTTTTTTTTAATAATAGCTTTTGAATCTAAAGCTCAATGGTCAGGGAAAGAAGGTCTGTGATGTGGTTCAAAGCTGTCCTTGCATAGCACGAAGCTGACTACATAAATGTAATGTTATTGTTCTTCTAAATGTGCAAAATGCATAACAATAGGTTGATAATACAAACAATATTCATCATCATCTTAGCTAATATCTTCATTAATAGAATCAAATACTGTATGCATTATGTATTTTACATATGTATATATAGTTTTTCTTCATGATAATAAACATACAATAGTTTAGAATTCAAATATCTTTATACAACTCTTCACCCTGAACTTTACAGTTCCTTGACCCTCTGCTTGTAGAATAAGTGGCTGTGAATGGTAGACTGCTTGTAAAGATGTCTTCTATTAGGGGGATAGATTGAGTAGCGGTCATGATAACGCAAATGATAATAATAGCAACAACTATTAATCTCTTAGTTCGGTTCCTTCTGATCATAGTGTGATTAAATCACCCCATGGTAGAAACATTCATAAAATCCTGCACAGTTCAGATATGCCTTTTGGCCTGTTCATTGCCCCGTGAGACATTTTCAGCACAGCACACCGAGGATCCATGAAGTGGTACAGCGCACCTCTTCTCTTGAATTTGTTAAAGACAGTTACGGAGGGAGAAAAGGCTTTTAGAACCCAAGATGGTCACAAGATGCAGTGCCTGTTATCTTTAACCAAATACAAATAGTACAGATTAGATTTTCCACAAACAGCACACAGATGAGACTACAAGTACAGAGGGGTCAGTGTAAAGCTACAATGGACCCCCCCCCCTCCCCTCCCCCTTGACTGAGTGTCAGGTTCGGGTCCTAAGAAAAGCCCTTGCTAATTAATATTGCTACATTAACAATTTTAAAATGGACTGTTCAGGAACCTCCACGTGCCACGTAAGAGAAGAAGCATTTCCACCCCCAAAAAAAGTGTTTTCTCAAAGTTAAAAGGAAGAAAAAAAGAAGCAAGCAATGTCGAAGACAAGAACAAAAGCATTCGTTTAACTTCAGTTTCTGTTGGGTTTTTTTTTTGTTTGTTTTTTGGAAGAGGGATTGACATCATGCTACAAAAATATATTCATCTTCATCACTATCGTAGAACTACAAGACAAGTCCTCCGTGTGAAACACAGCGCCGGCTAACATAAGATTACAGTGCCACTTCAACTCAACGTCCTCTTTCTCTTTGTCCCTTTCTGTCTCTGTCCCTGGCTCTCGCTGTTGCTCACCAACAAGCAGCAACAAATGACTAAATGGGCATGTGATACTGAAGGCAGTGTAGCTGGTACTTTCTGAGTGTTATGTCTCGATTTTCAACCCAATAGACGTGGGGACTATGGTAAACACGGTCATGGGACACAGTGGGATGGAAAATACAGATGCGCCACCAATCCACCAAGTAACAGCCTTCACGGCTTCAACTCTGAAAATGGAAAAGGCACTTCTCCTCCGTCTCAGTGTGCCCCACCCCTTTTTCACAGACGCTAACTGAACTTTCCTAAAAACAATGTTTTGGCAAAAGAGGCCCCGCTATACATAGTCAAAAGTCCAAAACGAAACAAAACTAAACAACAAAAAAAGAAAAAAAAAAAAATATCAGTAAATAAATAAAATAAAATAAATAAATACATAAAATGAAATGTACAAAAGAAGGGTAAGTAGATGACATTTTTAATTCTAAATGTAAAATGCACTCCAGGATTTGAGATCATTTCACATTCTTTTTCGTGAGGACTCAATCTAAGCATATACCTGTAGTATTGTTGTTGATGCGTAATCCATCTGTGTGTGTGGGCGTGTGCAAAAAAAAAAAAAAACACATTGGAGTAATATTTAACGTCAGTGTAAAAGCAGCTATATGAGGAAGATGAGTTTGGTGAGAAGAGGTCATGAAGGCATGACTCACTCCAGGATATAATCTTCTTGTGGGCAAGAGAAACGCAAATGAAATCAACAGAAAAGACGACCTCGCCGTGGATTCGGTTAACATTCCCTTTAGTTGCACTTTGAAAAGCTCAAACATAAGGTTGACATCTCTAACACCTGATATTATTTACAACGCTGTGAAAGAAAACCAAAATATTTTCCAATGCAGGGATGATTAAACCTTGTATTTTTTTCAATCTTTAAATAAATAATGTCTACTGAGACACGTTTTATTGCTATTGCAGAAACCCTAAAATGTTTTGAAGAATGAAATTGTCTCAGAAAATATCTACAGGAAATGGAAGATACTTTTGAGAATGAATATAAACAGCACTGCTGATACCAATTAAACAAAGCCACCAGTCAATGCTCATCTCCGTTCGGAACAAATAAATATTGTATAAATTATAAGACGCCCTGTCCATGCATATACATAAGTGCCTTTCACTGTGCCTGTGATTCCCTGCTTAAAGAAAAATGAATAAATAATGAAATAAATAAAAAAATAAAAAAATAAAAAGATAAATAATACAAACAAGGAAACAAACAGACACAAAAGCCCCCTTGACAACTTTTGGGCTATGTGCAGTCATAGAATAGCATTCTCTTGGCTCGATATTTATAGTAGCATTTTTAGTAGCATCATCTTAGACCTGAACATCACCCTTTCGAACGTTTGTTTTTATTAACTATCTTTTTTTTTTTTCCTTTCCCGTATTTTTGTATTTTCAAAATCGTCAAAATTTAGGTAAACATAGAAGCAATGCAACGACTGGGAATTCAAACCAGCATGGACACAATGTTTGTCTGAAAATAAACACTTCTCTTAGAGGAATAAGAAAGAAAATGAAACCAGTGTGTAATTTAAAAGGGATAAAACATGGATTAGGTTGGATTTACCCCCTGCAATTTGGGCTTCTTATTCAAGTAGGTTGCCCAGTAGACCAAGTTAAAGGTTCCAAAGAGCAGAGGGAAGGCTATTCTGGCAATCCTGTCAATCTTGCTCACACTGTTAAAGGTCTTCTTAGCCTCGGGAGGTTTGGGTTTTGGCTCCTCCTTGGGCTCATCTGGAGGTGGAGGAGCACTTTTCGCGATCGTAGCCAATCCAGGGTTCCTGGCAGGATTGGGGGCGAAGGGTGTAGGAGTGGCAGTTGGGTAAGCTGTGGTGTTGTTTTTCTTCAGAAGAGACTCTTTCTTCTTCTTTTGCTGATGTAGTTGTAGGAAAGGAATTGGAGAACAATAAAAAAAAAACACAAGAGTTCAGTTTAAACAGTAAAAAAAAAAAAAAAAAAAAAAAAAAAAGTCGGCTAATGTTTTTGAGCAAGTCACTTATTTAAAGCTACTAAAAAAGGAAAAAAATCAATCTGAGAATTACTATCTGACTGTACATGGCTGGTAATCACACAGCAGTGCTGCTAACTCGCAGCATGCAGACAAGTGGAGCAGAAAGCACAAGACGAACACTAAACTATTAATGTTTATGTCATGTTTCTCAAATAGCATTTTCTATTAGATGAGCTGAAGACAACAGCTAAATGTTTCCCCGCCTCAAGCTGCCTGCTTGAAGTGGTTAAGTGCAGCCCTGGTGTAAGAAGGAAAACTATATAAAAAAAAATAAATAAATAAATAAATAAAAAAACATACTCTTCTTTTATTTCTAAGAATTAGTTTCATCCTGTTAACAGTTAACGTACTCTTGACCTTATCACATATTTATGTTTGGTCATTTCTCTACATTCTCTGATTTTATTACAGTGTAAATTAATATTATCAATAAATAAGTAAAGGAATTAAAAGGATTATCAAATACCTTCTCTGGCACAACACTTTTCCCATCCCAAGCGTAACCCCTCTTGGTGAAGTAGTTGACTGTTGCGAACTCAATGAGGGCTGAGAAGACGAAGGCATAACAGACAGCGATGAACCAGTCCATAGCTGTGGCGTAGGCCACTTTGGGGAGAGAGTTCCTGGCACTGATACTGAGAGTGGTCATGGTCAGGACAGTGGTCACCCCTGCAGGAAGACATACAAACAACTTGATCACTTTGCTCATTTATATGTAAACTGAGGGACAAAAGGGACAAAAAGGAAATCCAACTTATAATCTTTTTCAAGACACATCTTGGCAGTTTTGGCTTCAGAGTTACTGCTAAAATAAATTACAACAAGAAAACACATTTCCTTCCCAAAGTTTTGCCTTAACACCCCTTTGTAAACGCAATTACAAAAAAAAAAAAAAAAAAAAAAAAGACTTAAGGGCATTTTTAATCCAACATGCCTTGGTTGGTATTTTGGATTAAAAGTTGACACACAGTGCTCCAGAAAATCATATTGCTC
The DNA here is from genome assembly GCF_933228915.1 of Telmatherina bonti. Lineage (NCBI taxonomy): Eukaryota > Metazoa > Chordata > Actinopteri > Atheriniformes > Telmatherinidae > Telmatherina > Telmatherina bonti. The sequence goes on along the minus strand of NC_136628.1, from coordinate 16,276,211 downwards.
CACTATAACATCATCTCCTGAAAGCTGTGGTGGGATGCTTTGTATAACTGGGTCAAAGCCATGTTTAATAGGGTAATGCTCATCATGGAGCAGCATACAGCAGATGTTTACACACCAAGTAACATCAGTCCAGGCAGCAGAGAATTCACCAGCTCTGATTGGACTATCATGAAGAACAGCTGCTTTGTAGAGGAAGAGGGACTATAAAATATGCAAAGAGGGCACCTCCCACTCACATGCTGTATGGGGAAACATGTTTATATGTTTATATATACAAATAAACATCGGAGCCACAGAAATGTGAGACTATCAGTTTCATTTGAAACCTTTAAAAACAACTTGTTTTTCAGTCTAAATAAGTTTTCAGTGCTGGGACATGAATTTAGAAATCTGTTTGCATCAGTAAAAAAGAATAAATTGTATTCATCTAGGCAGATTAGACAGAAATAACAGATGACCTAAAAATACAGCATCGTCGTTGACATCTGTTGACCACATTGCAGCGTTCATGATATTGTGTTCACCTCCTCCGAGATTCTAAATCAGCTGGTGTCGGCTTATTACAGATGTCCCAAATTGTTTCCCTCAGAATTATGAATTCTCTTTTTACTTCCTCCTCGGTTCTGGTAAAGTGCTAAGTGATGAATCACAGGATCCTCATCCTCCCACTCTCTTTTCACATGCTTTGCCATTGCCGACTGGGTGCTGAGGCATGGACCAGAAAGGATGGTTATTATGTTCTCATTACTCACAGCCAAATAAATGATTGGAATTGGCCATAACCAAGCAAGATAGCTTTGATGGATTTACTGGATGTGCGTAGTGTGAACATGGGGTACATGGTCGTACATTTCTGATGCTCATTAGGGCTCTAAAGGGAATAGCAAATACTGTAAGTAGGTCAAAGGTATTTCTTCTTGATTAATTTACAGCTGAAATAGATTTTTTTTTTTTTTCCGTTACACACAATGCAGCTATCCATACAAGTGGTTTTGCAGTAGGATGTCATGCTAATTTTACCTAGCTACAATTAAATACAACCAATAGGATGCACCTTTAAATAGCGATCGATAGATCGATCGATAGTACTTCACATAATCCACACATTACCATGATCTGCATTGCACCAACTGTTAAGTAGGCCATTGTGTGGTTGCCTGCTTTAATGTTTTGGGATTGCATGACAACACTAGAAATAAAAATATGTTTTTTTGTTCTTTGAATTTTGCCTCAGAGATCTGTTCATATGTTGCCAATTTGTGTTTAAGAAATGTCAACAAAGCAAAATTAGGTGAGGAATGATGGTGGCCAAATTTAGAAAATTTACTCTGGTATCCCCACATACAGACAGCTTTTTAGGACCTCTTCTATGCTACATTTCACTCAGATATAAAGCATTAAATATTACAATTTTACTTTGTTGTTGCTACATTTAACATACACATTACAGAAATCTCATTGTGTCAATGCATACTAGGTGTCACAGAAAAAGTAAAGAGGGAGTGGGACATTGCATTGTTGTGATGGTTTAGCATATTTTAAGTCAGAGGCAGCTGTCTTAATGTGTAACTTTAACACTGACATGCCATTGCTTATTATCTGGGTGAAAAATTTATTACTGGAGCCAGAAGTCTTTTTCCCAGCAGAAATGTGTGCTTACAGCCATAGCAAGAAATTTTGACATCTATTTCGTCTCTTCTGAGAAATACGAAGGTCAAGATGAAAATGAATGTTTGTGTAGCAGCAGTGGAACTATTTTAAAATAAGGTCAAGTGTTTGCGTCATGAAGTTCTTATATGATGCACTAAGGGTGGCGGTAGATTAATTCAATTCAGTTCAATTCAGCTTTATTTGTATTACGTTGTATACAACGTCATCTCCGGGCACTTTACACTTCAATTCAAGCCAACTCATAATACACAGCCTATCTGAGGAAAACCAGCAGATTGCACTGCTTTGTCATTAACAATCATATTTTCAGTTTCTTTCAATTTGGAGGCTACGGTGAAAGTCTGTCTGGCATAAAAACATTTAAACATGTTTCACAATAAGACATCTTAACCCTGGGTATGGACATCATGACTTAAGATCATTCTGACATTGTAAGACCCCAAATGTGACACTTCAAATAGCCCTTTCACCACATTAAAACTGCACTTTAAAATGTGGTTGGTGTGTTTTAATTTCACGTCGATGTTTCTGAAACAGCTGCACGGGAAGAATTAAGGGTGAGTCCAGTCTACGGTGCACCACTCATTTTCTTCCCCAGTGTCTTTTAAGCAGGATAAAGCCAGCACCACTGGGTATTACACAAGTCCTTAGAAAATCCCTCTGATGCCTGGTATCTCATATAGTTTATACTGTGTTTGACAAACGGTTGTCATGGAAACAAGCCTACCATTGCTTGCAATGTGTTAGTACCATGAGAAAAAAATGGAACTATTTGATATTAAAATTCAAAATGATGAATAGATTTTTTTCTGGTTTGTTTAATGGCTTGTAAACAACAATACAGTTGAGGGTTTTGTGTGTATTCAGTTCTTTACAACCACCTGTGTAAAAGGGGTAATTGTGCTGACTAAGCTGAGTTGTGTTTTCAACCTTGAGTGAAAACGATCCTCCTTTGTGTCTGCTCGGTGATAGTCCTACTTAGGAATCATTAAGAACACTAGCAAGTTGATTCATTAGAACATGACTCCGGAGCTGGCTTTAAATGACTCCATTTGATATGTTGTAACTAATAGAATTGAAGCTTTGAAGGCTGTTAATGAACAAAACCACTGATCTGAAAAGTTCTAACTGGATTAATAGTGGTGCAACTCCATTATTGAGAGTTTCTTCCACTCAATTTAGCTCTGTATGGACAAGTTGTGACACATGATATCTGTGATACATATCTATGCCTTTGGTTATAGCATCACTTTCAAATTCTCACACACACATGCAGGCTAATGGAAAAGAGATGTCAAAAAATAGAGAAAGATGTTGGGAGGGGAAAAAAGCCAATTTGGAGAAGTGAATTACAGATTATATGTGATGAATCACAAGGAATGGCAGACCATTTTCAGGTTGGAGGGTTGACACAGCTGCCTCAGGCAAGGACAATATTTAATATGGCTACACACATAGACACAAAGTTTAAAACTGAGGTTTGGGAAATGTATGACAAATAAAGTCCACTTGGTTAATAAGTTCCTGGCAGAACAAAGTCAAGATTATAGAAATTGAATTTAATGTCTGTCAGAGTCATCACTCTAACAGACCATTAGTGTCCAGCTGTCTGGGAGCTGTCTGCGCCATACTTGGCTAAAAGTAAATTTAAAAGATTATAGTTTATTTTGTTTCCATTTAAGATCAAACGGCACAAAGTCATCACTTTCTTGCAATTAAGTTCTGTCTAAGTTGTAACTAATGTCTGTTAATGACAACCAGTTGAAAGTTGACAAATATTTCTTTTTTTTTTTTTTTTTTTTAAGATAATCTGACCAATCCCAAACTAGCAAATGCAATGATCAGTCATTGCATCAGTCACACAACCGACAGGATGATTGAGCCTTTAGGAAAATGTCTCCTTTCCACATTCCTTGGTTTCAAGCACAAATTTGCCTCATGCAATGTTGTGACTGAGAAGGCAGCCAATCAAACATGACAATGACAATGTGGGTCAAAAGTACGTTGTAAAATGTGACGCTTGTTCACTCAAAGAATACTCAACCATCTGCTGAATGTGCAGCTGAAAATCTGTTCTCTAGACAGAATACTGTAATGATCTTGCAGTTAACACGGTCCAATGAATGGCTTTAGAAACTTCTTATGGCATGTGCACACATGGCTACAAATGAACAAAACGGATCAGACAAGATTTGTCAAGAAGTAATGCAAATAATTTAACCATAATTTAATCATGTTTTTCTATGAATAATGTAATGACGTTCACTTCACAGATGTCAGTGGAAAGACATGAAGGTGCAAGGATTCAACTGCAGGTTAAGCTTAACATAACAGAAATACAAGAAATTAACTCAACTGAGACATGGTGGGGTGGTGTAATGTATTTAAATAAATGCTTCTCAACTCCAAAAACATAGAAGTTTCATCATCCAGAATTTAATATGATGGGATGATAATGGTTTTGTGCTGGATGGTCATGTCATGTGACAGAAACTGTGACAAGATTGGTGTAAGTCCTAAACTCAAACTTTTATTTGAAATTACTTTACCTAATCATGTACATTTAGCCTACCTCTGCCATTAGTGGGTGGGGGTGATGCAGAACAGAAAGTACAGCCAGAAATCACACAGGAAAGGTTTATGAAGGATGTGATCTGAACTGGCAAGCATTCACTTGAAGGTTGGGACTTATTTTGATGAAAAATATTAAAACATTTATATTCACTTTTATTTGTTTCTTCTTTTTTTGTATACAATACAGTACTGAAAAGACGACTAATCCTAACTTTGCTGCTGTTGCCGATACTCATTCCAGACAATAGCGATAACGATACAGATATTGATACTGACTGTACCACTACCGATGCCGTTACCAGTACCAATATCAATATATTGAAAAACTAGATTGGTGCAGGCACATAAACTCAAATACTTGACACTACCATGTGATACAGTGTATATATGGTTATAGTCACTGCACATTATTGGTTCAGGTTGTGTGGGACTCTAGATATTTAATATAAACCCTTGAGTTTGAGGTTAGCCAAAGGGTGTGAAAATTAAACAAAAATTTTGGATTTCAGTGTTTCCATCAATGAGATTTAAGTGGATGGTAGATTTTTTTTTTTTTTTTTTTTTTTTTTTTTTTTAAATTTACTCTTCATGTTTTCCATCCCGAACCATGATCGTAATGTGTTATCACAAACTGTGTAGAATAACTGACATCTAGCCATAAAGATCTGCATAGCAAGCTGTGAATGGAAGATGGCTGTCTGTGGCCAAAATCCTTCCAGACATGGACATGTTTTCATGTCATATTGTGTACATTTGTACTGTGCCTAGTTTGTGCCTTTAAAGCATTACATTTAAAAGTGTTCTCACTTAGACAAAGTTGTTGGTCCACTGAGACACATCCTAATAAAAATGGTGGCACAAATAGAGCAGCCGTCATGTTCGTGGACCCACAGCAAGTTAATATAAATGACTCACTGTAAGGCAGGGGTTAGTAAGTTAAGTCCTACAGAGTCACAGTCCTGCTGGTTTTACATTTCAAATATGTCTATCGGGTGTGTTAGACGTCTCTAAAACAGAGGGACTCATTTGAATCAATTTTGTTGAAACGGGAAAACATCTAAAACGTACTGCGTTGCAACTCTGTAGGACTGAACATGCCTACTCCTGTTCTGAGAGAATTAAAAACACAACATTCATTTTAATAATTTAATTAGATACTAATTGAAACATTTTCGATTATGTTTTTTTTTTTTTTTTTTAATACTGTGCAAGTGTTTTGAATGAGCCATTTCTAACAAAGCTGTTACCCTTGTATTCTGTTAAAAACAGAATCCCAGAACACATCAGAGCATGACAATAATTAGTAAGATCTTACATTAATGTATTAAAGAGTTGTAGCCTCCAAGGCTTTTCCAGGAGGAATAAAACAACTTTTATTTCCCTTTTCTTTTTCTCCTTGGCAGGATTAAATTATGGGCTCTTGATCTCCTCTTGTAGTCAGAGGGGTGTCATCCTAGAGGACTGGAGAAAATGACCTTTTTGACCCGAAAGAGGAGGACGGCTTCGGGTGTATTAGTTTTCTTTTCTTTTCCCCCCCAGATAAACACACAATTCACATTTACCTCCAGATTTCTCTTTCAGGACCTCCTGCAGACCCCAAACCAGATGGTCTGAACAAAACCTCTAACACAATTTACAGTCCCTTAGGTCAATAGATACGGAATGTCACATCGAACTAAGCAACTGGCTCTTGTCAAAATGACACCTTTACACCTCCAGATAAGACTCAACGGCGCCAGGAGAGAGACCCGGCAACTCTGCTTTGATCCTCACCGAATATACATTCTGGGTGACAGATCCACCCCTCTTCCCACAGGAAGAAACTCCAGATGCACTTCTTTGTGTCTTCTTTAAATTTCCTTTCACTAACTGGTTTAATGTAGCCTACATGATTTTTGTTGATAGGTTTGACTGAAGTTTCCCTTTTTATTCATTCTCATATGTGATTTAAATCCTTGAACTGATCACACATCAGAATCAATCATGAACACTTTACTACATAATGTTGGTTATATCTTTCCAAGTTTGGAACCCCTGTTAAGCAAATAATAGGAATGGATAAGAATGTAACTCTCTTTCAGGATTCATCGGCTGAGGAAGACAAGTCATGCCAATGGATTAATCCACACTTGATAAGAAATATGTGAAATATGCAACAATTGGGTTTCATGTGTAAAAGTATTACTATTGGTAAATGTTCCCTTTTCAAGCAAACAAAACATCTGCATGAGTCCCCAGAATGTTGATTGCCATGCTTAAAGCTAGGAAACAAAGTTAGTAATTTGATTATCATGATCATGTTAATGAAATGGGAGAAAGGAACCAGGGCCCGCAGTGAAATAAGACCTGAATCACTCCTACCCTCTTGGTTAACAATCAAAGCTGACCTGATTGGGTAAGACTGACCAGCCTTCTGACTATTAGTGGTTTGTGATTGGTCAGGACCTAGGAGGAAGGGTCCAGTTAAATGGACCCGCGCTCTGGACTTCGGGGGTTTTTGTCCTCCCTTGTTCTTCTCTCTCGGCCCTTGACTCTCGATCGCCGTGATTCTTGTACTTTGACTTAAGTTCGTTGCCCTCTCACAACTTTCCGCTGTGCGCAGCTGTTTCTTTGTTCTCATAAGTTTACTCCATCTCGCTTCTTTTGTGCGCGTAAGATCTTAACGAGATAAGTTCGAACAGAAAAGTAATATTTGTGTTGAAGGCGAAACAAGCCTTGTTTAAGTTTCCCCAACGAACATTTTTTATTTTTCCTTTTTGAGATCAGTAATTCACCAGAACCGCAGTTCCACTAATTTTTGCGTCTGTACAAGTACTGCCTACCCTCAGACAGTACGTGTGGAACACAACCTTTGGAATAATTTGAGTACGAGAAACACCGCCTTGGCTCTGGGATTCTGCTGGACAGAGATCCCAACCCGTTCATCAGAGCAGCTCCAGACCTACTTCTCCCGACGCCAGAAGGTCCATTTCCCGGAGACTTGCAGTCCAGGACAGAACCACCCGGTCCGCCGGCTCCATCAACTGACCCAGCGGGAAAAAGTAGGATCTTCATAGCGCTTTGATATCACTTGTGGTGTTCAACAGTACATCAAATTTAACCAAAGTATAAATTTGAATTCTCATCCAAACACAATATCACTAAGTATAATTTTAACAAAGATTTAAGTGAAATAACGATACCGATTTAATTGCTTCAATTCCAACCAGTTCCTTTCTGCCCCATTTCATTCAATTCATTTTTACCTCTCATTATTACTGTCATAAATGAAAATCCCTGTAAACAAATTCACTTGACCATCTCACCAATAACCTCTCCATCATTGCTCATTTTCACTGCTGTATGTTTACCATCATTTTAATAAATATGTATAATCAATTCATCCGTTCTTGTCATAATTTCTGAATGTACAATTTCTGGTTCATTCGTTCTGAGAATTTACTACTTTAAGTGAGACTGTGTTTATTGAATTAAGTATATTTCAGGTTTTCTCATCCTCCTGAATCTTAAGTTAAGTAAAAGTGATGAGTGGTGCTCCGAGGTAATTAAAATTTAATAAGTAGTAATTGATAGAGGCATAGTTTTACTACAGAGTGCACTGGTGTTTAATGTTGTAAACCGGTATAATGAGTTTGATCATTGAGTCGGGAGTTGTCAAGCAACTTCTTTACATTCCTGCAACCAGTCCCATGAGTGACGCTGTCTTGGTTGGGTGTTTATCAACACTCCCACTTTGCAGCAGGTACTCATATATTCAGGCCTTATCAATAACTGACGCCTGGCGGATGCCTGACTCAAAGACACGTTACACTCAGCATCACTAAATCATCTTTGCTTTAAATGAAGAAATAAAGTGTCATGTTGATTGGCAGGTGATTAAAAATGACGACGCCAGCACCGCAGCTGAGAGATTTAAATCAAGCACACACACTCACACACAGACATGCTACAGTAAATAACAGCAGCGCCTACGATGTCAACCAGCGATGGTGATTATAAGCATACCCACTGGCGTACAGCCAGCATGATCACATGTGGCAGACAAACACGCACAGTGACATGTGCCCACATTTGTACACAAATATGGGAGCTTGCATTTGTGTACAAGCATTCACACATACGCTCACTCGCAAGCATGCACATGGTGCTATTCCTTAAAGAGTAGATACATTAAACAGCGTCATGGGGGAGACAATAAATACCCAGCCGCTCGCTTCCAAAGAGGAACGATGGACGCGAGCTAATCTGAGCGCCGCTGTCCCTGACAGCTCAGAGACAGAGAAGGAGGAAGGAGGGAGGAGGGAGGAGGAGGAGGAAAACAGCACCATCAGTGGCTGCTTCCTCTCAGTTTTTATTTGGACTGCAAATAAATAAATTGCTAACAGTTTTCCACTACACCGAACTGAACTAGCTATAAACTAATCAGCCTTTTAATCGGCACAGTGATAAATAAGATAACTCTACCCACTGCTGTGTCTTTAAATTGCCTATTCATCTACAGGGCAGGAAAAAAAATAGATTTGCTGCTGATAGTTTGTTTTATAGTCATATAATGTAATTCAAACTGGCTTTTCAGTGCTGCGTTTGTTCACATTAAAGTTGTTCCTGTGTCAGCTTTGGACACCTGATCACTACCATGGAGCTATAGATGCCAACAGATGTTTGTTTAATCCTACTTCTGGCGCTGTGTTTGATACATCTTGATGCTTTTCAGATATAAAAACATGGGAAAAAAAAAAAAATCAAGCTACGAATAGAGGAATTGTTATATTTGTATCTTCACAGTTGAGTCATTTCTTCCACAGTGGGCACACCTTTTAAAACAAATGTATACACTTGGTGATGAAAGGCATTTGTGATGCCTGCGTGCAGTGTAATAATAAACAACTGACCTTCTAAATATGACATTATTGTAATGATAGTGTTGGCATCTGCACATTTTTCCATTTACATGTTACGTAGCATGGTTCAACAAATGACTTGTGTTTACTTTACACCAGTGAGATGTTTGCACCCTTTCAGGCCTTCCATAAGTCAGGTATGTTCCTAACTCCTGATGGGCTTTCTACCCACATCCACCCTGCTGTGCTCAAACTCATTTTACATCTGCTCCTCTCTTACCTTTTTATTATGTTGCTTTTGTCTTTCAGTAGCATGAATAAAAATATAAAAGTAGGAATACAACTGAATATTAAGTCACTTCTGCCAGATGTTATTATAATGTTGTGATGTAAAGTATATATTCAAAATGTATATTTTCATTGCATTACTCTGCGTATGTTGTGTGCTGTGTATTAAAAACGTTACCATAATCTTTCCCTCAACCTAACCAAGCCGTTTTAGCACCTTAACCCAACCAGGTAATTATGTTCCCTGTGTCAAACTCAAATCAGTTGATCAAACTAAAGTAACTGATCAAAAAAAAGAATAAAACCTGAAAGGAAGAAAACACCTTCTTTAAATTAGATTCTTTTTCTACATGAAATTTGGAGGTTTTGGAAGATTTCTAATGATGCTCACTTCATCCAAAACTGCTGGTTGGTTTGTCATCGTGTTGAATCAAACAAGATTTTTAACATATGTCAAAAACCACAGGGACTTTGATCAATTTGCAATCTTTAGGCATATATATTCAGCAATATAAAAACACAAGACTTACAAAAACAAAGGCAATGAAAGAAATTTCTCTTAATACATGCACAAGCAGCGGGACTCTGGAAGTCTTTATCCTTGAACATGCGGCACACAATTCCTAGGTTCACTCTTCCCGGTGGTTTATTATTCATGTTGCTTTTTATATTTTGTTTAGAAAGACAAAATATGGCCTGCAGTAAAAGTCAAGACACTATTTCTGTATAGCACCACAAGATGGATGAAAACAGTTTGGTGTATTGTTGTTTGGCTTAGATCATAGTCAAAGGATAGAGATGACTATCTGAAATCTTTATTGTCTGCTGTGTCTTCTAAATGATTTAATTTATAGTGATATTGGCATTTCAACCTCTTTGAAAGCAGGCTCATTCATCTGCTGTCTCAGAACATACAGTTTAATCACACCAATGACCAATGCAGTACATTCATTTGAATGCTGCCCTGTGTCTTAATGAAAAATGTGTACACATGTATATGCAGCTGTGATCGCGTGTGTGCGTGTGTTTGTGTGTTCACATGCATGTGTGCACACTGTACGTATGTAATCTCATGAAGCAGAACCAGCATGAGGGACACGCGCATGCCCTAGATATTTGAATCTAATCTAGGCCATCCTCATTTCCCCTCGACACGTGACAAGCACTGCAGGTAGCAAGCTGTGGCACACACAAAAAAAAAACAAAAAAAAAACCCTCACAGCTCTCACAAACAGACACCAAAACATTGCAAGGAGAGTAGGAAAACCTGCTGGAGACTGCGGAACTGCAAAATCTGGTGCCCCTGCAATAGATTCTGGTGAATCTTTTAATGCTGCAAGCCAAAGGAGACAGTGACATCCATGGGAGGAGGAAGTAGAGGGAAACGTGAGTGTAGGAGAGGGATGAAAAAAAATAGGAAGAAGAAAGCATGTAGGGTGAGGTAATTCAAGGACATTCTGCTTGCTGCTGTGCCATGCTGCTACAGAGCATGCTGCAGACTAGCATGAGCTTCCCTTTTGGGTGGTATTATGTAAGACCTCAGTGTGACAGACAGACAGACACAGACTAGACACACAAACAGACATGTGAAACACAAATGCCCATAAAACACTGGCCAATCTGCACATGCACACAACAACACACACTGCAAACCACTTAGATGACACACAGGCAGGCTCGTGCGCACACACTCGTGGTTTAACATTCGGAGCACGTAATTCTAAATTCACACTCAGCTGTGCTTAAAATTCGACTGCAGCTATAGCCACAACTGATTAAACTTTATGTTCACCTCATTGGTGGAAGACAGAACAGAGCAGAGCAGAGCAGGATGGGAAATATTGTGCAGGAAGCTTGGGCTCTGTAAGCAATTGGCCAATTAATCTTTTTAATGTTCTTCAACGTTTTCTCTTTGCCATTATTGGAAACAAACCTATTAGCTTTTGAGCGTTATATTGACACATCTGTTTTTCATCACCGCGAGGTTTCAGAGCAATCAGCGAACTCCAAGAAGTCTCTATACCGACACAACGATCAATAAAGAGTTAAAGCATGTAAAACCTTGTTCTTGCTATATCTTAATCAGTGCACGGATTTAGATACCAAATGTACATGTAAAGGCCATTTAGAACAGGGGTGCCAAAGTTTGGTCCTTGAGATCTACCATCTTCTATACTCTTATATATAACCCTTGTTTAACACACCTGAATGAAGGATCTGAATTCCCTCTACTGCCTTAGAAGTATTCACAACCAGGCTCATTGTTTCATATAGTTTGTAGCTGTTTAGTTATGATAGCGCCAAGCCAGTCTTGTCTCAAACACTCTTAGTCAGAAAAGGAAGAAAACACATTTTTATAAAAAGCTTTCCTGTGCCTGTGCTTCATCGCTTAAACATACCATGTGAAGGGAGAAGGTGAGGTGAAATGTGTGCTGTTGATAAGCATGCATTGCTTATACGGTTTCAAATGAACAAATTTTGGTTGATTGATTGTGAACAGTGTGTATGTGCATGTGTTAAATGCACGCAAAGACATTAATGTAACTTCATTAGAAGCCATAGAAAAATACATCATGTATATGGACATGTGCCACGCTGATATAACGAATTACTATGACACGCAGCAACACCTTGTAGTCCTGCTGATCAAAAGTGGGAAATAACGGGTTACAAATTATTTCAAAATCTCAGTAACACAATTTTGAAAGCAAACTGGTGCTTAATGAGTTATGACAAACTGTGTAACTGATCATTTACTATCATTAGTCATCTTAAATAATTAAAAAAAAAAAAAAAAGTGTCATTGCAATTCAGTTTGAATTAATATGCAACGTTAGTTTGTGCCATAATGGTGGCATTAAGCTGTGTGAAGCATTTGTTCTATTTACAGGGTCTTTCCCTTTTTATTGTATCTGCAAGCAATCCAGCTGGTTTACTGTCACCCTCTGAGCTGCTATAGTTCTGAGCCTTATGTGTCCTCATCTTCCACACTGATTTTCCAACAACAGATTTGAAACCTTCTGCTGATGAGCTCATTTCTGTAGCCACAGATGTTTAGAGGAGAAGAGAGCAGACAACTCACCAAAGACAGTCCTGGCAGGGACAGATTCTCTGTTGAGCCAGAAAGACACTTGGGAGAGGATGACTGTCATGATGCAGGGGAGATATGTCTGGATCACAAAGTAACCAATTTTCCTCTTCAGATGGAAGTGGGTTGTCATCACAACATACTCTCCTGTTGGCAGCAAGATAAAAGAAAGGAAAACTTACAATGTAGGAGCAAACTCCCTTTAATGAGGGATGCTACATTCAGTTACAGTGGTAAATCTCCACTTTAATGTGGGGAGTCATTTTAGTCCAAGTTGAAGGAGTTACAGTGGCTAAAAGGTAAATGGACGATTAGTTTAAAAAGAGTTTTAGGGAACTTTTCTATTAACTAAATATGAGGAGAGCATGTGGACTCCATTAGAGATCCCCAAGTTATTTGTCAACAATAAAGACTCTGTGATTGTTAAAATGAAGATTAAAATTTGAAAAATGAAAACAAACTAATGAAAAAAGAAAACGGCAAGGTTGCATTTTGCCAATTAAATAGATAAAATGGATTAAATAGTAGAAAAAATACAAACAAATCCAATGAACTTGGGCCACAAAATTAGTGTACACATCATGGCAATTAGTAGAATATGTGAAATGTCACATGCCAAAACAGCCAACTTTAATTATGTGTATTACATAAGACTTGTGTTTATAAACAATATATAACTATTTCATGGGTCATCTTCTACTTCATAAATACATAAGAGCTTGGATGGAAGAAAAGTTTTATGGTGAAATTACACTATGAACAATGGAAAAAAAAAAAAAAAAAAAAGAAAAAACACTTTCCTCTGAAATAAATATTGACTTTTTGTATTTTCTGTGCGTAATTTTAAATATTTTTAATTAAAAAAAAAGACATTTTTAAGTTTAGATGACAATAAAAACAAGAATGATGGTTAAGGTTTGAGTTAAAATATACATTAAATTTAAAGATGAATACATTTATCATCATCACATTGCATTACCTGAACAATTCACCTCATTAAACAGCATGCTATTAAATATCTTATCATGGCACTTTTTCTTCACCTTTAACGGCACACGACTTAACTTTGGACAACTGAAGAAATAACTTATTTTTCTTAAAAACTCAAACTGAATCAAAATAAGCTGACATAATGTGAAAGTGTGTAGCAGCAAACAAAAGGTTTGTCTGTAAATCTGCCCAACATGGTGGAACTCCTGCTATGGCATAATCATTCACTTTATGGATGTTAAATAAAGCTGCCACAGAAAGTTGACTGATTTCACTGCTGATGAAAGTCACAAAATGAAAGATTTTTTTTTTTTTTTTTTTTTGGTCCTAAACTTAAACAAAAATCACCTACAAAATGTTTCAGGATAAAAAGATGAAATACCCTTTATCAGACACATGTGGCATCTGATATCAATGATCAAATGAGCGATTTATACTCAAACTGTCACCTGCAGTAAAGGTCCAGCTGTGACAGCAGAATGAATGAAGCTAAAGTCTATGGGACTAGGCATATATAGACATGCTGTCTTTAGCAGTACTGTCTGCAAACAGGTCACCCATTTTAAGCTGTAACTTATTTTTGCCAGTATCAATTGACCAAAATGAAATGGGAGTAAAAAATAAACATGTGTAGAGCCAGTAGGGAAATATAGAATCCAGGACATGGCCTGTCATTTAAAGAGCAAGAAACGGATGTCACTAAAAATGTTCATGTGCTGTCAAAAAGATATCGTCCATAATTCTTTATAACATTATATATATATATATATATATATATATATATACACACACACACACACACACACACGTATATATACATACATACATACACACACATATACATACATATATATACACACACATACATATATACACACATATACATATATACATACACACACACACACACACACACATATACATACACACACATACACATACACACACATACATATATACATATACACACACACACACACACACACACACACACACAAATGTTTACTCATAACAGAGTATGTCATAACCTACCTGTGCTGGACTGCACCACACCAGAATCCACGCTCTGCCCCATTAGATCATACTGGTTTAACCTGGAGCCATCCTCTGCCACGACCACAGACTGAGCAGCCCCTCTGGTCCACACATACACCACCTCTGCTCTGGTGTAGGCATCTGCCAGGACACAGTTTAAGAACATGTCAATCATTTCGCCGCTGGGTGTCATTCTTTACAGGAGCAAACAAAACCAAACCAACAACAAGCATTTTAATTTAGTCTTTCTTCATCAAATGTTTTCTCATCTCATATCCTTGTCAAGTCTGCTCTTATCCTAGTGCTCATCTTGACTCACTATTCAAACACATTATACCTACTGCAGTGTCTGCGTGCCTCATCTCAGCTGATTATCTAATATGTTTTCCTTTTATCATCTAATCAGATCGTCTCTTTATCTAATTAGATTTTCTCAAAACTATTTATTCCATAATATGTTGTGCCAAATCATGCTACGCCATATCATGTCATTCCTCATCTTAGAAGAAAATAAGCAAAACAACATCCCAACAGGACAACATGACCTTAAAGCAGCCAAGTCAGTTTTTCCTTCCCTCTGGCTATCCAACCTGTCAAAGCTGCAGTGTGGCTCGACCACTGCAGAGGAAAGGATGGCTCAACTGCACACTGCAGCATAAGGAAGAGAGCTCATCACTAAAATATTTAGCAAGTGAGTTCAGTTTAAAGGAGTTTAAGGCTTGGCCCTCACTCACGCTGTGCAGCTGTCTGAGGAATATTACAGAGCCAGTGTGATGTTCTCTGTTGGCTTAATTCCACTGCATTATTATAGCTTTTTTTTTTTTTTTTTTGCTCGTCACCCAACCTCCCCAAAACCAGCCTCTGCCCATACCCCCCCCTCCACCGCCATTTCCTCTTCTTGTCTCCATCATTCTAAGTCTTGTTATGTGTTCTTAAGTATGATGCTGGGTAGCTGCAGCTGTCAGCAGTGAGCAGCTGGTGTGATGCTCTGGCAATATTACGGAAAGTAGTGTGTGCTGCATGCCTGCCAGCAACTTGGAAGGTCTGTCAGGGTTCAGTGCGGAGGCTGTTACTATGCTGTTGGTCCTTACTCTCCCAGTTAGATGAAGCATTCTTGCAACATACGAGGCAAACCTTCATACGTGAGAACACGATTGTATGATGCTTATTTATTTTGACCATAGAGCCTACTTACAGCTGCCAAACTTCAGTGGACAAGCATGGGCATCCATAGGGAAGTCTTCTAGATGCATGGGACATTCGGCTCTTACTGTAAGCCTGGAAGATTCATGGAGGTATAAAAACGAGTATTAGCAAGTGAAGCGGCGGAGGAAGCAAGAAAACAGGACGGATGTCAACAAAACCAATAAAAGAAATCATGCAGACAACGTTGGAGTAAGGCTGGAAGTATTACGGAGGAATGCAAGTTAGACACCAAGGAGTTGTGGTATAATATGCTTCCCCTCAGTCGTTCAGCACTGAAATACTGTTAAAGCTTCACCATCTTTCCCCAAACAGAAACGTTCCAGTTCCCCGAGCTGTGAGCTGCTATTTCCTTACAGCTTGGTGGAAAAACAGCATGTCAGGCCACCCGTGACACACTAATCTCCCATCTATCCCCTCATCTCACTCATCTGTGACACCAATATGGGCTCTGCCTCTCCCCCCTCCCCCTCTTGGTAAACATGTTGAAACAAATGTTTTACAATCCCTGCCTTTGACATCTCACATTAACATCGGTCTGGGATGTGCATCAAGGTCTGTTCTGTCATGAGAAGTTTATTTAGCCTCCCTCTACTGAAGGCTACTGAGATGCCACGAGTGCTTCTAAATTCAGCTGCTCGCAAATGTCAGGTAGCATCTCCAAAGTGATAAATTATGTTTAACAACTATGATAGTGTTCCTGGTGAGCACTTCCGTGGCTTATATGACAGTTTGTGATAAAAGTGTATGTGGTGCAGCGATCTCAAAAGGACATTTGAAAAATAGAAGTGAAATGAAAATAAAAATGCAATAGCATGGTGAATCCTAGTTGTCTAAAGGTAACGCATAACTTACAAGAGTTCTGGTTGCATTCAAGATTTACCCAAATAGAAGAAGGGTGTATGAACTAGTATCTTTCCTCATGTATACAAGTAGTTTAAATGGTAAACAGTAAATTTTCTATCCAATTTCAACCAACAACACTTTCCAATGCCCAAACTCAGGCCCTGAATAGCTGGTCTCTTCTCTGTGTAACTATTACCTGATAGATGCTATTCCTCAGAACAAAACTTTCATTATCAATGTAATTTGGTTTCCATCAAGAAGTAAAGTAAAAATTGAATCAATTGTAAATAATAACTAAAAAGTATGAATCTGATGCAGTTTCACAAACTGGTTTGGCTGTGTAATGTGTTAAAGTTGGCATAAAAAAAACATGGAGGGGAATAAAAGCTGTCTTTTATAACTGTCACTTATTTCCAAAAATGTTTTATATGCGTGAGCTGGAGAGCTAAGGGTGCTTCATTTCCCCTGAAAACTAGATGAGCTCAACTGTACACACCTGGCATACAGACGGGTGTTCAAACCGAATCCACTCAGAAAGTACTTAACTCTATCTTTCTGAAGGCTGATTATGATTCTTGCTACAAAAAATGAACATAATGTTGTGAGAATTGTGTGTTTACTTATTTAATACATACATTTTTCCCAACAAACACCAGTGATCAGTTCTGCTTCTTCCATTGCTGTGGACGGTAGTATTTGTTTGTTGGGTGCTGTTGGCCGCCTAAACAGCAACAACTTAATAAGCTGCTTGTTGTGGTTGTTAAAAAGAGCCTTCTGCCTTTATATGAAATGTTAACTATTTTCAAAATGTTGCAGCATAATATTTTTGCAGTAAACATTTTTTTTGCCATGCTAACTTGAAAATAAGGCACCTCCGAAATTCAAAACCTGCACGTCAGTGCAAAAAATAACATCAGTTATTTCAACCTAATTACTACTAACAATAGCACTGACTGACATATTTACTCCACTGTCACACATGTAAGTGTTGCAGTGAGTCAACACTTACATGTCCCTATGATCCATCCCGAAAGAAAAACACTTACATACTTGCACAACAAGTCTATGTTGATCATCATTCTAAAATAGTAAACAAGAGGACAATTCGGTTTGAGTAATACTTGCTTGAACAACAGATTGGGCTGGGTGCCATCGTCAGAAGAGGTCAGGACAAGCTTTGGCTGCTTTTTGTCATTGGAGTTTAATCAAAGGTAGAAAACGATAGAAAAGTTGTCCAATTCTTTGCGTCAGTGTCACTTTATATAAACAACTGGGTTTCTACGATTCGTTTGGTTTGCGAAGACGATGCCAGTCACCCCCCTTTTCAACTTGTTTAAACCAGATTCACTCTTCACGAGTTGGGTGCTGTCATTGGTTTTTGTTCAAGCTTTAATTGTTTAAGTCTATGACTGTCCTGACGTCTTTTTCCTCAACATGCACTGTGGATGACGTCAGCCTACCTCATGGTATACAGCAATGTGCCTTCCTCTGTAATTCGCAGCAGCTTGTTTGGCATCGTCATGTTGTGAGCCACTGACTTCTTGCCATTGTGAAAGAACGTATCCGGAGTCCAGATCTTACTAGCCATCAGGTTGTTGAGACGTAGTACGGCCATGGGGCCTTTGAACTTTAATCTTTCATCCTTCCAGCTCTGTCTGAAGAAGACGTCTATGGTGTACTCCTACAAGTGGAAAAGTACAGAAGTCAACAAAAGGCCAGGTTTTCCTGTCCTAAAGCATGTCCTATCTTTACCTACCGCTGGCTTGCAAAAGATGTTGCATAATCTAACCTTATTTTTCCCTTTTGCCCTTTTTCATATTCTCATTCTTTTCTGTTCATTTTTCTTTTTTCTTTTTTTTCCTTCTTCGTGTCACTTTGACTTTCTTGTGGTAGCCTTGGCCCAGTTTCCCTGCTGGTAACTGTCTCCTCAAGTTAACGGCTTTGGAAAACAAAGTGGGGATCCAGTGGATGGAGGTGCACAGTTCTCTGTCTCCTAACTTCTCAAGGATTATTCTTTATTTTTAGACAGTAATGTTTGTAGCTGCTTTTCCATTTACTTCCATAGTTATAATATGACCAGGTCACTGCAAATATACAAACAATGTATCACTTGCCATCCACTCATTCGACATCGCATTGTTAGGTAAGTGCAAAAAAATGTCTACTGCTAGCATTTATCTTTGGGGAAACTTCCTTGCTCAGTAATCTAAATTACACTGGACACAAAAAGGAAGCGCTGGACATGAAATTAGGAGGGCATTTCATTTTCAAGCCAGCTAATGACTATAGCTGAGAGGAGATTTTAATGGTTCCACATGACTGCCTGCCAGAGCAAAGAGACCCTGTAAAAATTACAGAACAGCCTTTTTTCCTTTTTTTTTTTTTCCCTCTCTTTTTGTTCTCTTTGCCCCCTTTCCAACTTGGTTCTCACAAGATAATTAGTGTGAGCTGAAAGAGAGCTTCAGTGTAATAGAGGAGCATAGAGAAAGGCTACAGACGGAGAAAACGTTCTGTAGCTCTTCCTTCTGGCCTTCACAGAGCAGCAAAATAGTCCTGGCCTGCATGTCAGCCACTGCAATTATCTGAGATTATGTCAAATAGAGTAGACACACTTCATGTGCATATAAAAGGAGTGAATCATTTGAATGAGATTAATTGGTTCCTGGTGCATGGGGCAAAGATCAGATTCTCAGGTTTGAACAGTCTGCAGTTTTTGTTGAAAGTGGAGCGTCGAAGAGAAATAAGGAAATCATAAGAGCAGTTTTCAATATTATGGTGGTTTTTCCTATTGAATTGTTGCTCTATTTGTTGCCGCCTAATGGAAACAATTTTGCCATTTCCATGATTATTTATGATCTCAAGTGACAGCAGGATATATGGCTATTTTTGAAGGAGTTGAAACTCATTTTAGAGGAGAAAAAGGGAAATCAGTCTTTTTTAAATTCATCTGGTAATATTTAGATAAATGCACTCATCATCTGATGGCTTTATTCAGTCATTTACTTGCTTTTTACATTTGCCTTTCAACTCTGATATCTCCTTTTATATGTAAAGACAGATATCAACAGTGTTATCATTTGGATTTTAATGGTAATTCTTGCTCTGAATGAAAATGTAAGAAGAAAAAACAAATCACAGGCAGCTACATTTACAAGATGTGGCATTAAATGCAAGTAAAGCGAAATGCAATAAATACAATGACCACATTTTACAAGTGACAGTTTTATTAAAACGTCACAAATGAATGGGATTAATCTTCAATTCAATAAATATTTGAAAGCTCAGAGATAAATGTGTCCGGAGAGGTTGGAAGGCAGGTGTGAGGGTTGAGATGGGGGCAGAGGGAAACGAGTGACATTTACAGAGGCGAAAAAAGTCTTACCATGTCGTGGTCCGAAACTGGTCCGATGCTAGTCACAAAAATGTCAGTCTTGACTTCAGTTACACGCTCTGTTGAAGCAGGAAATTGCCAGAGTGAGTGACTATCAGTGGCATTCATTAGCTCCTAACTACTTGTTAATACAAGACCACCTGGCTATAACCCCTGATCCATTCAATCTATTCAGCAAAATTTTTTACACTTACTCAAACACACATATAGACAGAAATTTGAAAAAAAACACCATTAAAGATCCCCATTTTAGATCTTGATAACTAATCCTGATATTATTGGTCTCAGTGTCAGTTCAATTACGAGAAAACAATTTGCGTAAAACATACAGAAAGCAACGCACCATGGGGTCAGGATTTGTTTGGAGATGCAGCCAAAGAGGACCAGGAAGTGTGTGTGTCTTTACATAGCATGTCTGTTTCTTCCCTGCAACTGTCAAACTGAAATGTGACAGCATGATTTATGAATGATACCCTTCATAATCCATAATTTCTTCCCCTTGGCTGCTGAACTTCTAGCAGGCTGGCTTTTATTTGCCTGTCTGTTTGATGCCTGCCGCATCGTACCTCGCCATCTTCAACGCCCTTCACACTCCAGTCTTTACATTGTGTTTCCTTCCTTTTACTCCCCATTACTATTTCTCTCTTTTTTGTTCATTTTCTGTTCCCAGGATTTGTCTCTCAGACTCCCTGCCATTTTGCTTTTCTCGCTAACAATGGCGACTTGACAATGGTGTTAATAGAAGCCCACAAAAAAAAAAAAAAGTGACAGCCGCTGTGTGATAGTACAAGTCCTGGTTTTATGACAACTTCACAAACGCAGTAGGTAAATAATGACAACTCTTCACTTCTTTATTTAAAAGTTCAAACAAAAGTCTGACAGTGAAAATGAGCCCACTTCTACAATACTCAGTCATATGGATACTTTCCCCGTGTGGGATTTCTGCTGTGGTTGGGAAACTCTTTCTAGGACAACATTTGCATCCTTGGAGAAAAAAAAAATGCAAACAGCCATCAGTAGAGACGAACTGTATTCAATGACTTGGGTTTACTGACCTCCCAGTCCTGGCCTGAGACGATTGTCATAGCCATCCAGAAGGCTGTCTAAGATCTTGGTGAACACTGTAGTGTTATCTTTCTGTTCATCTGTCATGCCGTTCTGCCCAGAGCTGGCAACGCAAAGGAGATTTAAAGTCAAAGATAAAATCCAAAACTACAGCCAAAAACTCTCTACAGAATTGCAACCACTTCTGGATAGGATCACACTGCAAAATAAAGACAAAAGGACATGTTTGCACTTCTGTGGATATAGCAATAATGCTCTATTAGAGAGTGAAGGGAAGCACACCATGCATCACAAATAACATTGTTAAAAAAAACACTGATGAAAAACACTGTTCAGCTCTGACTAATTTCACTGCTAATTTACATTTCAGAGTGTGTGACCGTGAGATTTTCCAATCGGTATGATGAACAAATAAGTAATTTACTTTCCTGTGGAGGAGACATGTTTGTTAGTTTACGTTATGTTATTCATCGGGATGTAAAACTGCTCAAAGCATACGCGTGCACAAATCCGCATGTAGGCACAATAGCGAGAGGAGAGAGGGAGACCGAGTAAAAATAGAGAAATCATAATACATTATTTATACTTTAATATGGTATTTTAGATGACAAAGGCCTAGCTGAATGTGCTCTTTGAACAACATGAAACAAAATGCTCAGAGCAACGCCGAAAACAGTCACAATCAGTAATTGTAAGAGCAGGGTTTGCATCTCCACGCATTAATATTTCAACACACTCCTAATCAGGGAAGCATCCGTTAATTACATGCAGTAGTGCATCATAAAGGCAGGATACGGGAAAACAGACATCTTGTGTGTACGTGAGTACCTGAACTGATGCATGCATGCATGCACTGCGCTTGCAGATGCTTGTGCAAAAAGCTGGTACAGATGATGATTTTGCACTGTGTGGTTCTATCATCGTCTTTCTCATTGTCATGCCGGTAGCATTGGGTTTGATTGCATGCAAAATAAACAGCGAGTGTTTGAAAATAAGCTCTGCTGGCTGAACGGCTCCAAGGAGAGGAAGAGGTCATCGAGATTAGTTCGCAGGGACCTGCGACGGGAGAGATGGAAGAAGCAGGAGGGAGCGCGGCATCTGGAGAAACATGTGAGCTTGGGCTCTGAAGGGAAGACAAGCAAGGGGGGAGATAAAAACGAAGATAGCAGGGAGGGAGGAAATGTGGGGGGGAAGTAAGCTTGCGAAAGGTGTGAATGCTGTTTCAACTGTCACCATTTCGAGGGAAGCAGCTCGCATTTAAAGTCAGCAGGACTGAGGCGAATCCTACGGATCTTAACGTGAGCTGTTACAATGAGGGTTGCACCACTTCTATCATGCGGATATTTGCATCACAGAGTTAATGCACATCTATTTCTCTGCCTCTAATGTCCTTTGATTCATAAACATCCCCCGATCTTCCACAAGAAAATAAAGAGCAGTGATAAATAAATAAATAAAAACCTGATGAGTAATTTTGGTCCACGCCAGCCCCGAAGGTAACCGCTTTGAAACGTTCGATCATAAAACAATAAACAATCCTTTCTTGTTAAGCCTACGATGCCAATTATGTACAAAAACAAACAACATAAACTGCATCCACGGGATGTCGGCTGAGACGGAAATAAAACATTATCCCCCTGTTGCCCATCCTTTGGAATATTCCCACTTTCAACATCTTTGTGGGCATTTTGGATTTGCCAAGACAGAGCAAAGCACCAAATTATTTTTAGATTTGCCCAAAGGGTTACAATCCCCTTTCTTATAGTTCACATGAATACAGAATATAAACCAGGATCTCCGGCTGTTTCTAGTTCACCGGTATTGAACCGATCTTATTAGGGAGGGAGGGAAGAAAATTCCTCCTTACAAGCTGTTAGTCAGTAGAAATAGCAGTGAAAATCACACATATTTGTTGTTTTAAAGGGATCTGTATGCAATGCTGTACCATATACACACCATAGGAGTGATACGATGACAACGTCCGATTGATCCAGAAAGATTTTTAGTAAATATGGGTGATACATGGTTTAAAAGATCATTATTGGTTGTCTAGGATATAAAAACAAAAGAAAATGGAGAGACGCAGGTGGAGTGAATGAACACACATGTTTAACAGCCGGGGGCTACTTCCTTCTAAAACACTGTACACCATCTCCATCTACAGGTCATCTGAACAGCAACAGTGCCGTTCACACACACACACACGCTGCCAATGTCTCTCTCTCTCTCTCTCTGTCCATTTCACTGTATATGTCACTTTCTCTCTCCGACTCTCCTGTCAGCCGGATATCTAATTATAAGGCAATTTCTTTCGTTGGCAACATACTGTAGCGGAGTGCTCGGTCCTCTTGATTACCGTGTCCTGCTGAAATTCCCAAAGGTGTGTGCATGAGTGTGTGTGTGTGTGTGTGTGATTCTGCATTTGACTTCAAAAGGGGGACTGGATTATACAGTAAATCTTTGGGTGATAATTGCTTTGCAGTTTGCAGTGACAGTACTGGGGGGGGGGGGGGGGGGGGGGGGGGGGGGGGGGGGGGCTGTCACTTCAGTGCTTCACATTTTCTCTAATGTACAGCTCATCAAACCCAGTAAATAAGACCCTCCATTTGCAGCCAGTAAATCTCAAATCCAAGCTGCAGCTGTGATTAATGAGTTAGATCGAATCAATTCACAATGATGACATACAGCAGCGCCTCATATATCTGAAAGGAGACATATCTTTCTCTCCGGCTTGGAGGGTTTAAGCTGAAACATATGTGACAAAACAGTCTGATTTTTCTTTTTCTGTATTTTTTTTTAAATTTTTTTTTTTTTTGGTGTAGCTGCTGAAAAAAGCCAAGCCGGACCATCTCAACATATCACTCTTTCAGTCAACTGCCTGTGACTGATCTATTGAATTATGCAACTGCGAGGAAAATCCTGATCCCTTCAATCTTTGGAGGACTCTCCACAAGAACCACAAAGGGACGAGAGCTCAGATGATCTCTCGCGACTGGAACAGCTGATGAATTCCTTCTTTCAGAACTGCTTTATTTGCCTTCATAAATGTTTAAGTGGTTTGCATCTACATTCATCCCAAAGAGTGTTTTGAAAGCGCACGAAGGGCTGCTTGGCATTCGAATCATGTGGGAATTAATGCAGTTGCCGTCACATGACAGTGAATCTTATTGCTGTCAACTCTAATCCAATTCTCTCATTTCTCTCCTTGTTTGTTTGCTTCTCAGTAGCTGACATTCAACACTTCAGTGTTGACACTGAGCAGGAATGCCTGTACATTGACCCTGCTATCCCTGCAGTTGCTGTCTAAAAACACATGGACGCTAATCTATTGCAAGCATTTTCAGCGCAGCAAAGAGCATCTCCTGCACACAGACCAACAGCAGCCCTACACTGGAGTGGAGAGAGGTTATTTTGGCTCCTCATCTCCTCTCCCTGTGTTGCACTTCTTATTACCTTTGCAATTGCAAGTATGCAGGTGTCCTGTGGGGATGTCCCAGTTACATCCACAGTGAATGTGCTCTGCAGGATTCTAACCCAGCAAGCCAAGCACGAGGCAGGAAGATAGAATGTCAGTCTGGATGGTGATTGACTGCTTTCCACCTTGGCTGGCTTTCAGATTCACAGACATTTCCATAAGCCAGCTGACCATTTGGGCTGGCTGGAAATCTGCATTAAAGGATACTTCTACTTTTCAACAAACCTGCATTTCACCCATTTGCAAATCTATACTTCTCATGTTGCTACGCATTGTTAGGATTTCCCAGAGATATACCTTGAACAAATTAGTCAATATTTAGACCTTTTAGATTCCATGGAAGACTTCACAATCAGAACACATGAACAATGTGCAGATGCATTTGTGCTTCCCAGACTCCCGTGTCTTTAGAATCGACCAGTTTGCAGGCACACATGCATTGCAGTGATAAATTGGAGTTTGTTCTTACCTTTTCCCACCTAGTACACTGTTAGTGACAAGCAAGCAAGCCAGAAGACACAGACAGGCCGCCCTGCTCCGTCCACACATAGTTGCAATATGAGGACCTTTCACTGCTGAAGACAGAGAAAACAAACATCATTTTAATATAGTTTTCCAACAATTCATCACATCAAAGTGTCATAAAAATAAGGTTTGCCTTAAAGAAACAGCAAACGTGGCTAATGTGGGTGATTGCATGTGCTTTATGGGAGGCTTTTGATCCTGGATCTAAACGTCTCCCAGTTTCAGTGACAGCAAACGACTCAAACCAAACTGCCACACGTGCCACTTTGACACACACACACACACACACCACATTGCATCATTCCACTGTCTGTCATCATTTTAAATCAGTTATTCCACTGACAGAGGCATATTTTGCCCCCATTGACTCGAAGAGAGACCCTATCTGAAACAGCGGCTCGACGCTACGACGATGACAGAGAGGATGTGGGTAAATAGATCCGCAGAACAGACGCTCCAAGCAGAACGCATACGGCGTGGCTGCAGCTGTAGCGCATCACAATTAGGGAGAAATAACAAGGAAACACACCATCGAGCACAGAGCAGCCCGTGCGCGCGTAGCACCTGTGAACAGCTTCTTCTTCTAATTCCCTGCAATGTGAGGCGGCGGTACCGCAAGATCAAACTAAACCCACCCCCTCTCCCGAAAATAAGAACATTTGCTTCCTCCTCAAACATTCGGCTATGATGTCAGCCAGGTCACCAAGTATGCAAGCAACACCCTGCGCTATTGGACATGCAAATCACAATGCTGATGTCCGTTATGGGAAGCATAATCGATGTGTCCACGAGAGGGCCAGCAGCTCCAACAAGCAGAGAAGCTCTAACATTGTACAAGCGAGCACCAAATTCTGCCCCCTGAAACACACATCACGGAACAAGGACAATACCCTTTCACACTTGCTTGTGTTTCCAAGGTATCCGCTGTGAGGTGGATGAGAGAAGAAAAAAAAAAAAGATTGACATACAATGCTAAGGAAAAAGAAAAAAAAAGAAAATAAAAAAGAAATCCTTTGCCTGGCAAGGATTTAATAAAAGCGAGGATGATGCAGATTAACGAATGGGAGAGAAAATCCCGCGCAACCACACTTTCTAAGTTATTCTGAAGGGGTGGGGGGGGGGGGGGGGGGGGGGGGGGGGGGGCACTTAACCATATATGAATATTCCGAAACTGTGCAGAAAAATTAAGCATGCAACTGGCATCCCTGCAAGGCTGGTCTGAATGCATGCATGACGGTCCAATCGGTGCGTGGCGGAGTAATTAAGCAAATGCGCGCTAATTCTGGTTCATTCGGAGCTGTCCGTGGTGCTGACACCGGCTTCGTCATGAAATGCCCCCTAAACGGTCTTCATTTTGGTGATAACCCTACACCCTAATGACCAGTCTTCGACTGGAGCAGATTACAGCAACAAAATCCATCCATTCTTTTCTTTCCTTTCCTCTTATTTAACGCGCAAAAACAGACGAGAAAATGGAGAATATCACTTACAGCAGATGAGTTGGTGTATATTGGGCGTCCGCTGACTATATCCCCAAACTTTTGCGAATATCTTTTCTAGGTGGACTGAACGAGAGGAAGGGGGGTGGGGGGTAGGGGGGGGGGGGGGGGGTGTGAAAAAAAATCCTCTGTGATCTCAGATCTGACGAATTTTAGCTTGAGGCTGGAGAAGCGGCTGCTGACGATGTGCGCAGGTCTCTCTCACTGTTCATTGGTGAGTTCAACTCTCAGTCTGTCAGCAACAGAAATGTTCTGCTAAACTAACAACCCCTGCTCTGTTGAACGCAAATGTTTTAGTTAATCGATATCGCCTTTTTTTTTTTTTTTTTTTTAATGAGAGGCGCGCAAAACGGACAGCTCCGTGCCAAGCGCGGTCGATTTCGTTTCAGTATAGGCTTGTGCCAACGAAATATTAAGACAAACCCGCCCATTTTATATGCAGCACAATTTAACTTCCACTGCTGTCGCTCTAATCTCTTTTCAGTGGCTGCTAAATAAAATAAATCCTCTTACATTTTCAACTAGATTTCCTTGTTTTCTCCCCCATCGCGCGTTTATCCGTCTGTCTCCATGACTCCCTACGTGATGATTCCCAAAGAGATGAAATTTGCCGTTCATTTATATATGTACATATATATTTTTAAAAAAAAAAAGACCCTCTCCCAGCCAAGACAGTTGATGCAGCTTGTGGGCAAGAATGCCAGTTATAAAATCCAACAATAAGTACTTACAATGAGGCGAGGAAGGATGAATAGATAGGAGCGCACAAGCAGGGAAGACGCCTTCAGAATAATAATGATAATAATATACATATATATAAAGGCTATATATACTGACCCCTCAGCAGATTGTCTCCACTGACGAGATGAACCTTTATCTGCAAGAAAATCCTCCTCAAATCACTCACCGTCTCCTAAAAGCCCACGTTTCGCATTGAGACAACAGCCCCGTGTCTCTGTTTACAGCCAAATATTCTGCTGCTACAGCCGCGCCGCTCCAGACTGAGCTCAGAACGCCGAGGAGCGCTGAGCTGCGTGCATCTGCAAGGGAGGGAAAAAAAAAAAAAAAAGAAGGGGGGCTTATGATACGCGGCGTATATTTCTGTAGTCATCTGCGTATTCAAGTTAAACTACAAATCAGAGGACATTTTAATCACCAAGGACTGTGTGCATGAAGCGGGCGCGGACAAGAAGGGTATTCTTATGGAGCAGTTTGCATCATGTCAGTGTAATTTTACGCCTTTCTGTTGACAGAATGCTTTAGACGGTGGGACAACTCTTTTTTTTTTTTTTTTCGCTCCTCAATTTTGACTAAGGGTTTATTTTCATCACAGCAGAACAGGCAGAATGAGCTGGCAGTGTAGTCACGTCAGTCTGGTCTGCAGTGCAACGTTTCCTCTGTGAGCGTGTGTGTGTGTGTTGCCTCCTCACGCGTGGTTAAAATAATGCATGTGCGTGATTAGTTATGAGGGACGTCACGGGCTTCTGCGCCCTGCAATCCTCAAGGATTGAATCTATCTATCTATCTATCTATCTATCTATCTATCTATCTATCTATCTATCTATCTATCTATCTGTGAAGAGAAAAAAAAACTCTTACCTACTCTTCCCCATATTTTTGCACGTGCAACTCAAATTTCTACTTCTGACTCGATGCTGCAGGTGGATGTGTGTGCATTTTTTTATTTCTAAATTCCCCCAACAGCTCACTTATAATGCTTCTGTACAAGTAATGCTTTTATAATGCAAGTGGAGTACCATTTCAAACAAGCCCCCCCACCATGCCGTACCCTCCCCCTCAAAGCTATTCCCCCACCGCTGCATGTGACTCGATTTGCCTGTGCAAGCGCGTGCACGACCAACACGTGCCCGCATGCTGGTCGCACAACGTGCACGGGCGCGACGGAGAGCTGAGAGAAGGGAGAAGTAAGTGCGACCACCGCCGCTGCAGCTCCAGTCTCCTCCCGGCGTCTGAATAACCTTTCTCTCTGCCAAGGAGGAGACTTTCTTTGCGGCCAACAAGAGGCAGCTTCTCCACAGTGCGAGTGATTATCCAGTGACGCCGTTCAAACAGCAAACACAGTCGACTTGCCTTTCTCACAGCTCATCTCTGGGCAGGTGATGGGAAGGGTTAGTGTTGTGAGGCGCGTGTGTGTAAGGGAGTAAAAGGGGGGGTAAGCGGAGAAAGATGGATGACGGTAATTTAGGTGAGAGATGTCCAGGTTATGGGGAAATAATCACTGTGAACAGTGCCTTTGAATTTTGAAAGAAGGGGTATTGAGTAACTGCGCCTCCATCCCTTCTGTTTGTGCGTCCGTCCTGCTTCTGTATGAGATGATAATTTGTCTCACTGCATGCAGTCTAAAATGACCCTCTGTTGTAAGCTGGCTTCAGGAGGCGACGTGTTGCAGCCCTTGTCTAAATGCACTCTAAGACACTGCAACCTGCTGCCACCAGTTGTGTCATCCCTGCTGTTTCACCTCTAACTCTGTATGTTCTCCACACTGAAAGTTTGCAGTTGCCAAGTCAGAGTTGAAACAACTGCATTTTTGTCTGTGTGTAGTTTTTGGCTTTTTTTTTTTTTTGGAGTCATGTGAGTACACCCGTAAATCCACAACTATTTGCTGTGCTGAATTTTCTGTAGGGATTTTAGGATTTTCTCTCACACTCAAAGCACCGGAATTGTTGTGGATCAGGGACAATCTGGATACGTAGGACACTTGAAGGTTTTTGCTGAACCATTTTTTTTTTTTTTAGTCTGGTAATAGTAAACAGCAGCCATATAATAATAACAGGATCTTAACCTTTCTACTTTAGCTTTTTGCTTTGCTCAAGAAAGATTAAAAACTGCAACAAATGGAGGCTCAGTCAGGGGCGTATCCAGGAAATTTTTAAAGGGTGGCCAAGTTACACAGATGTTACTGTTGTGTGGTAAGTGAATGAAAAAAAAACAAAAAACAAAAAACATTTATCCGTTTTGTCTTTTCAATGTCATAAATATAAATCTGTCTATGTCCTTTATCTGTCAGAGAAAATGGCTTAAAGCATGACTTATATTACAGAATTAACATACAGAAAGGCCACCAATCAATCAAAGTTCAGCTGTTTTTGTAGCTGCTCTAATCTGCAACTTAAAGTGTTTTAGAGGGTAACAAAGGACCACCCATCAAACCCTGAAACCCTAATGCCTCCTCCATGTCCTCTCACATTTCATACCTGATTATTGGGGGTGAAAGTATTTTTAAATATTGTGGGGTACTATATATATTACTGCATACATAGTATATATTATGTACAATATATATCTTACTTTCATCTCTCTCTCTCAAACACACATCATGCATTTTAAAAGTCAAAACCTAAAAAAAATAAAATAAAAAACCCAGAATTAGGACTACATAATGATTGATCTAATCAATGGTAAGCATAGTAATTAATTAATATTGATTAATTGTATTAAGGCAACACAATATGTGGTCCAAAAAGTAATTTTTTTTTGTATTTAAATGGATTTTGGAAGATGACTAAATCAAATACCAGACAGTGGTGAAACCATACACCCCCCCCCCCCACCCCCCCCCCCACCCCCCCCCCCCCCCCCCCCCCCCACCATATGAAAATTCTGCATTGGCCTCAGTTCAGTTAAAAGAATTGAAATAAATCTGAATATTAAAATCAGTACATGTGGGAAATAACTTTTGGGTGATGTTAACCTGGTGGAAATGCTTTCATTTCACATGTTGGGCAACATTAAGGTTCACATTAATTTACTTATGCATTGTCCCTTGCCAGTTTAGGGATTTTAGTGCTTTGGGGTCTGGAATGTCTTGTCCAGTATCCACCAGCAGACCAGAGTCCTGTCTGGCTACTTCTAACTGAAGTTGTTGCACCGGAAACACAGAGAAATGAGGCCAAGTTCTATACTCCCGTTCTCCTTCTGCAGTAAAGTTTTATTCATGCATGCCCTTTTCTCAGGCTTATGAACTTCACTGTCACTGGGCTGAAAATGTTCCTATGGTGCTTAATCTTAATTTTACTCTTTACCTATTGTTAATTTCCTTTCCACCATTTGTCCATTCGCATCCTTCAGAGGCATTACTATCCACAGAGGAGTGCTTTTGAATGCCGATCGAAATGCAACCAAATCAGATAAATAGAGCTGCAAATAAAATCACAAGTTACAGGTATATGCACTTATATTCATATCATGTATCAGTGTGCTGGTTTTCCCATTTTGGTGATTGACTACACTTTTTTAGCAGTCCGTCTTGCTCGTATTGTCTCATTCTATACATATTGTAACAATATGGAACACAAGGGTTGTTGTGGTGTAGAGCACATGAAAATGCTATAAAAAAACAAACCAAAGAAAAGAAAACTATGTAAAATAAAGCTTTAGCTAACTTGTTATATGGCAGGCGTTAAAGGGTTAAGATGAATGACGGAATCAGTGGACTGACCAGAATGTATAAGTCAGATGTTATTCTTGCCAAACTGCAGGACACCTGTCATTTTACCGGTGGAGACAAAGCCACTGTGATGGCTGCATGCAGCTCCTATCCTGCAGAGTGTTCGGAGTGACTTGCCTCAATCAGTCATCCTGAGGAACAAAGCAGGCTGCTGTTGAAGACAAAAGTAGGCTACCCCACTGTGAGCTGCTCTCTCCAATCAGCAAAACTTACCATCTTCTCTGAGTCACTGTTCGAGGTCAAGTCCAGGGTGATATGAATGTAAAGGTGTACACGCATACACGCTCAAACCAAATCATACGCGTTTGCTCCTATGGCCTGACATGCACACTGTAATACAGCACAAATAGTGCAAATGTGCTGGCAAGCAAATTCTTTGAGCATACAGACAAATTGTTAAATGTAAAATAATTTAACCTACTTTGTGTGCAGAAAAAGAGAATTCATTTATTTTGAACAGTTTGTGAAATTATAACTCACACATAGAAAGAAAACAACAAAGCAAACAAAATTAAACAGTCATACAAAGTGACACAAGAATAATAAAAAAGAAACCAACAAAAGTGCAATCTACATAAGGAAAAAGGAATGGGAAAAAGTGCAAAACTCAATAAATCTTACCCCTTTTTTTTAATTTTCAATGCTGCACTTGATATAACTCACACAAACTACATAAAGCATGCCCATCAATCCAGCTGTAAGTAAATAAATAGACGTCCCAACTCTGCATGTTAACTCACTCACATGTATAGAGCATACAAGATATGCATTGGAATATGAGCAGCTCATAGATATTGACTCTGTACTACATTATCCATCATCACATCATCCTAAAGATTTCAAACAAATACCAATATTCTTATATATTTGCGGCAATTCACAATCCATCTGTGCCTATTCACTACATACTGTCAGACAAAAACAGATAAGCTGTACTTAATTAGAAGTGCTTCAGGATGAAACTCTTAAGATTCACTGCATTTAGTTCCCGCTATTCATATCTGTGATGTCCTTTTGTTTTTTAAGAAATAACTTTTTTTTTTCTCCCTAGAAACATATATTGCAATGAGCAGGCATAGAAATGGATGGATGAATTGGTGTAGTGACTCAGTGAAAAATCTTCATGTTATTTTGGTATTGAAATGTAGTTTTAAGAAAGATTTTTCAAGGATTAAAGGGTGCTGAATTACAGCTTTGCATATTTTCAAATAAATACTTCAGGGTCAGGGGCCCCTTACTTGTGAGAAAATGTGTCAAGGACCTCCATCATTATCCCGATACCAATCAAAACCTATTTTTTACCATTTAAATTGCCATATAATAAGAG
The DNA here is from genome assembly GCF_933228915.1 of Telmatherina bonti. NCBI lineage: Eukaryota > Metazoa > Chordata > Actinopteri > Atheriniformes > Telmatherinidae > Telmatherina > Telmatherina bonti. Next base: position 16,243,925 of record NC_136628.1, on the reverse strand, counting down.
CTTTTGCATTTTAAACTTTAGTTTAAATAATTCAACCAGAACTTAAAACGAATCCATTTTTTAAGTCATTTTAAACCTGGTTGTTTTTGTTTCAGTTAAAATTTGACCTCACTGCAATTATCAATTTGATATAAAAAATCTTAAAATTTTCAGGAAAACCAACAGAAGCAGGACAAGAAAATTCTAAAATAAAAACAACAATTTTAGTTAGTAATATTTACATCATTAACTTGATCAAAGACACCACTCCTGGCAATTACTCACTGATTCAGTCGAGAAGGACAAGTCTGTTTATCTGTTCTTGGAGTGATGGGTGACAAACTCTCAGACCATCCTCCACTTGTAAACAAGCCCTGTTTTCATTTTTCATTGCAGTCACAGTGGAAAATGACGACCCAGAGAGGTTATTAATATGCTGGATGGCTGCAGCAGTGAGTTTGGGACACTTGTCAGCAATGGCTAAACACTTTCATAACCTGCTGAAATTGGACTCTCAGTTTATCTTAAGTAGATGATTCCAGAAGTTGCTTCTAGCTTACCTTTGAGGGAATGTAATATTACCTTCTCAAGTATATGGACTTAAAAAATAATTATCTCAATTATATCACTTTTTAACATGGCGTACGTCTTCTCTTCATGTGTAGGCTAGCCTTTGTTGATGAGGTCCATGTTCAACTCATAAGTCAAGTGTACTTCTATGGACTGGCGTGTACTGGCACAAACCTTTTGACCTGGCACGACAATATCCGTACCCCATACAAACTCTTGTCATTAGAAAGTGACAGACTACAAAATACAGAAATACTCCTTTATCAGCTGAAATATTACTGTAAACTGTCTGAAGTCAAAATGGTCCAAATAAGTTAATAATTTACACCTGATCAACAAAAATAAACCAATTTCAACCTCATTTCCTCATATATCTTCATAAAAAACAAAACTCAGTTCCTACAGGACAGATTTGTCTGATTCAGTCCCAACATGTCTGTGGGATCCCAGCTCAGTGTGGGTCGGTACATGGTCAGACTGGTGTCTCCCACCAGAGTTTATGGTTTCTTGTTTGGAGATCATGGCATTATAAACGACACAACAATCATCAATTGAAATAAAGCAGTCATGGTAATGTGTAAATACAAAATCAAAGCATGTGAGAGTATCTGCTATTATAAATGCATCCTGGTCTATCACAAGAAAAAAACAACCAGGATATAGACCGCAGTCACACTTTCATTAGACCAAAGTTTTTAACTAAACCATCGTCACACTTTTATTTCATTCAGAAAAATGGTTCCGAATTGTTTTACAAAACAAGCAATTTAATAAGAGAGCATAGATTACTCTACTATACTTGGAAGGCTTTAAGCAAACCCTAAAATATTTAAACTCTATTAAGCTACTCAACTTAGGCTAAACAATCTGGGAAGCTCCACCCACCCTTTTCAACATGCTAAAAGTGTGTGTTGGTTGCTGTATCCCTTTCCTGCCTCTGATTCTACCTCAACAGTTTATTAATTATGTAAAATATTCCATTTTTTTTAAGTTTCTGGTGTATGTTTCATCGTTATTTGAGCTAAAATGCAACAGGATGCTCTGTCATTATTATTTTTTGCATATGGATTAATGAAATGAAATGAAAAATACTTCATTAATCCCCAAAGGGAAATTCAATATTGTAGTAGATCATAATTAACTTGAGGAGGTATTGGCTCCATCTCTTTCCTCGTGAAAATCTTTAAAAATGTTTACAAATTTTAAAAATTTTAAAAATTTAAAAATGTATTTTTTTTCAAGTCATCTCATCTCTTTCCTAATGGGAAGAGATGAGACAGTTCTGAAGCTGTGCTCAGTTCCAAGTCAGTCGGGATTTATCAATGAAAGATGTGCAGGAACAAGAATACAAAGAGATTCATACATCTGAATATATTTGGCTGTAAGTACCTATCTAAGTTTGGTACTATGCCATCTTTCAGTATAAAATCCATGTAAGACCTTTCTGCCTGCTAGATTGATGATGGATTCACCAGGGAATCACCCACAAAGCCCATAACTGCATCCTCAGTATTAGCAGTACAGTATTACAGTTTCAGAAATTAAGACTAAAAAGTTGTCTGTTGTTGTAATGTACATTCTCTAGAAATAACTAACCTTGTGAAAATATGATTTTAACACCAAGTTCGAGATAAAAAACAGTCAAAAAATAAAATCAAGCCTGCTACATGGATATATTCTGGCAATGTCAAAAAACAACTGTTCGCTCATCTTCATATCCTATCAACATAACAAAAAAGAGAAAAAAAAAACAACTTTTTTTTAGGTTTTAAAATCTGTTGAAATATGAAACTGTGGGTTTCTTATACCTCCTCTCTTGTCAGGAGGAGCCATAGCAGCCTGTATTTTGGGAGATAATAAAGGCAGCACTGAAAGCTCTCTTCCTTAGCTTTTAGAGAATTCAGCCTACTCCTGTAATGGCCACCACTGATATACTTCAAGGCCACTTCACTCAGTTAGAAAGCCTTCCAAAGCAAAGATAGCTGTCTATTTAGACCCAGTTTCTCTCATCCAGCCTCTTGTGGCGATTGAAAAAAGTGCATCCTAGAATCATATGCATTATCTACAGCGTTCAGCTGTGGCAGCTGCTGATTACTGGTGTGCTGGCTGGAACTGAATTCCACTAAATTTGAAAATATTTCTGTCAGCCACCCTTTATCTCTTTCTCTTGTTTCCTCCATTTAATCTTGCTTGGTTTACATCCATATTGGCTGTTGTCTACCCTCCCACCACAAAGACACAGATGCCTGCTCTGCTCATAAAGAAACACTTCTCATATACATAGATAGAGTGCAGTGGAAGCAAGCAAGTGATGCCATGGAGCGGAGGCAGACCACACAGCAGCGGCAGCGCTCTCACTCCTCAGTTTACATAACACTGATTATAACCCAGAGATTTAGCCAACCACCAAGCAACAGTTTAGTTTGGCCTGGGCATTAAAATTTCACTGACCATCTGCTCAAGTCTTTGGTTGCTTTCCTTCACTTTTCCTGGATGATGAAGCGTGCTGCTGCCACTCATGTCACAGAGAAGGATTTGAAAGGAAATCCGGATCAGGTTCCTGTTATTTCTCATCCGCTCGTTCCTTCTAATCATCATTACTTTTAGTGATGACTCTTCTAAGATCAAGTTCACATTGTTTCAGTGCGTTTTGGTTTTGCTTTAAAGCACTTTGAGCAATTTTACATTGCTGTTGATTTGAAGAGGCATGAACTAAAATCACAGAAGTTACAAATATATTTTTATTTATTTACCACATTTATTTACCGCATTTAAAGTAGCAGCCAGTCGGCTGCTTGTACACGGATTGGTACCACTTTAAGAATTCATGTCAACAACTGATGTGCTAATGCAGAAGTGACTTCCGATCAAACAGCAACCTCCAGGGTTAGGAAATGGATCCAACATGTAATAGTGACAACATCCTTATGTAGACATTCATAGCAGCAGCCTCTTTATTACCCTATAGAATTTCTGGTTTCATTTCTTCTTTTTTATTCTTACAATAGAATAAATTTTAATTGTCTTATTAAACTTAAAGTTGGAACTGTTTTGTGTAATGAGAGCTGGACATGGTTGTGATCACTCAGATCAATGGAAGCTGATATTCAGTTAACATCGAAGGTTTTCTTTATTAAGTTGGTAGCTTAAATGTTGGGATCCTAGACTCAATGATTGCAGATATCTTTATGCAATGATATGGAAATTCACTGTGATATGTAAAAAAAAAAAAACTTTTATGTTTTTGATGCATTGTTATTCATCCATTTTCTATAGCCTCTCATTTCAATACAGGTTCATGGGTGTCATATAGGGAAAAACAGGGAGTGTACACCCTGGACAGATTAACAATGTACTGCTGGGAATTTTATTTATTATTTATTATAAAAGTACTTGATTTTAAGCAAAACTTTCAAAATGGAAAATGATTTTGTGAGCCCAATTTTCAACAAGTTGTCTTTTTGACATTGAATGTTTCGTACCGTGTGAAACATAAGTGGATTAAGAATCAGATGACACGGACTTCTGCCCATGGCTTCATCTTGCCATTGTTCTGACTAAATTTATGGAAAAGAAGTGTGGGTACTCTGGTGTTTCTTTTTGAGCTTAACAGCCTCACAGACTGATCATATGCAATGCAACATTGACAGCAGGAAATGTTAATATGTTAAATCTGCAACTGGTGTGTAATGTCTAGTAACCTAGACATTACACACCAGTTATGTCTAGTAACCTTTGGTCACAACAAGAAAATAAATAAAAACATGAAACAATCGATATATATATATATATATATATATATATATATATATATATATATATATATATATATATATATATATATATATAGTAGCTAAGATGCAGTTTCAAGGTATTTACATGCAGCACTACATTATCAAACAGATCATCAACAGCTAGACACTGTATATAGGTTGAATAAAATCAAAACCTTGATATTGACAAAGTAAGACATCTTGTAAGTCCAAAAATATCTTGTCAATCGCATCTGATCGCAGCAACACTAATAAAAAGGACTGTTTCTACCAGTCATGTGAACCTTGACACAGACATTCAGCTCTGAAACTGCTGGTGAAATAGGGCGCAGTGCGGAAAACTTGGTTCACCCGGTCCGCATCGCTTCCACAACACTTCAGCATTCAGTGGATCCACAGGGTTATCAGAGGGTGACGTGCTAAAACAACTCCACTGATTAGATTACTAGTGCAACTCCTTGTTATTATTGGTCTGTCCATAAAAGTCTATCAAAGTGGATTCAAAGGATCCAGTTGATCCAAAATGTTGCAGTGAGGATTGCTATGTATTGGCTAAATCTTCTTCTCATATGTAAAGTTCCTCATGACTTGAACATTTCAAAGATACACATTTTTCAATGGCACACTTTCCTTTCTGACAGCAGGCTTATTTGTGTTTTCTGCACTTTCTAAAGGTAGAATGGGAGGCAGACCATTCAATGTTAGTCACCTCATTTATGGAAATCGCTGCATATTCGGGCTTAGGAAGTAGATACAATCTCTACCTTATGACTGTGCTTCAAATTATCCTTTTTGAGAACACTTTAAGTCAGGTCTGGCTTGGGTTACCCTTAACTATCCCTTTAGTTACGCTGTTATAAGCCTATTATTGATCAAGGCACATCCCATAATATACTGAACATATTTAATTTAAGCTGTCTTTTACATTATTGTTGTTATTAACCTGTATTTCTCCTTTCTTCCTTCCCCAGCAGGTCCTCCTGGCTTAGTGTTATGGTGCTTACTGACCCCCTATTTCCTGTCTTGGCAATGTCCAACCAATTGCAGCAGATGGCTGCCCTTCCTGAGTCTGGTTTTGCTGGAAGTTTCCAGTTATTAAAATGGGCTTTTCCTTTGGCATGCTCAGGACAGGAGATGGGCTTAAAGAGAACATTTCACACAATCTGTTGGTTTCTTTAGCCATGTAATTTCATTTTTATGTATTATCTCATATGACAATTTTAATAAATTGAAGTATTGCTACTCATAAGCAATTATAAATGGGTTGTTTTTGGAATGCAAAACATACTTGATAGTATTTTACAAAACAACATTTTACTGTATCTTTAAATGCCATAACGTGACTTTTTCCTATAAATTGGCACAATATATTATTATTATTCATATTATCATTATTGTTTTTGTTTGTTTTGTTTTTTGTTTACTGTTTTTTGTTCTTTTTTTTTTTGTCAGTCTGAGAATAAGTTGACCATAAATTAATTTACACCAAAATTACACACATTTTTTTGTATTTTTATTGAATGATGGCCTCAGTTTTTTTAAATGCGGTACTTTTACACAGCATCAAGAGTTGTTCTTGAAACACGCTGTGCTGTGATTCTCTATGAATGCGTGGTAACTATTGCAGTGGTTAAATTTATTATGAAATTTTACAGTGTTATACTTGACAAGTCATCTGAATGTGAAGCAACTCAACCTCCTCTGTAATGCACCTTGCTTCCATACTGTCGTCCTTTTGTCTGATTTTTCCTCTGAGTGCCGTTTACAATTTAGAGTGCTGACATTAATGGATCATAAACTCTCTTCCCTCTCCAGATGTGAGGGAGAAATTATAGAGTGGCACCATTAACCATCGCAATTATATAGAATGGCAGGTTCTCTCAAACATCCCACTGATCCCAAAATAAAGACAGAGCAAGAGAGACAAAGTTGATCGAAAAAAAAAAAAAGAAAGAGAGATGCTCTGTGATTGTTAGCACAAGGTAATGAAACACTGAAAAGGTGACATTATCAACATGTGGGCTGTGAGATTCAGTGAGACTGTTTCTGCCTCTATTTCTGGAGGTGTAGGAGTATTTGTGTATGCATGTGTGCCTTTGTGGAAATGTGTGTGTGTGTGTGTGTGTGTGTACGTGTGTGAGAGACAGAGAGAGAAACCAAGAGAAAAAAAAAAAACTGATCGTGTCACTGTGTGCAAGTGCGAAAAAGAGAAAATGACAGAATAGAAAACAGAGATAGCGAGGCTGGATTGGAAACAGGAAAGACTTTCACACATCTCCCATCTCATTAGAGCCCAACATTCAGTCATTCAGCAAAACTGTGACTTTGTATGGAGGTGCTATTCTGGGTTGCAGCCACAATAAGTTGCTCTTCAGTTGCTGCCTGCCTAGACTGAGGACATTTCTTTTCTTTTCAACTCTTATCCTTGTGATTAATGCCTGAAGAGTTATTGTTAGCATATCTCAAAATGTCAAGTGCTGGAATATGCTGAACAATAGCCTGCAGTACTCCTACATCAAATCAGGAACGCAAACTCTGCAGAAACATCATTTTCCACAATTAAGTGATTCACTTTTTCTGAAAAGCTTTTCTTTTTTTTTTTTTTTTTTTTTTAAGTTGCTTTGAAACAGAAGCTAATTTTTTGCCCTTGTAACTGTTGGAATCAGTGATGGTGACTTTACTGTTACTGTGACATCCATACGTTCAGTGCTGCTTCCTTCTCGCTTCATAGCAGTGTACACATTAAATGGGTTAGTTCTTTTCAGCTTTATCACACATATTTTCCAGTGGGATCTAGCAAAGCTCGCAGCAAACTCAGGGCTACAATTAAGACAGATAGATAAGTCTTACAGGGAAAAAAAAAAAAAGAAAAAGAGTATTAAAAGTGGTAGTGGGAGAAACTAAAGAGTCATATCTGGAATGACAGTAGAGCAGCCTGAGTCTTTGATTGTTAAATACTGCAGTAAGACATTGAAAATCCTGCTTATAAGTTGTTGAACTGACATTAAACTGAAACGATGTGCAAATGCATCAAGTTTTGTGTGAAGCAACAACATCCAGACATTTTAATTGTGGTGCATCTTCTTCTTTTGTTGTTATGATCATTGCTTTCAATGTCAATCCAAATACTTCTGTAAGCTATGCTGACGCCTGTTGTCACTGACACTGCTTCTGTTTCTATGACATTTTACCAGCCACCCCAACATCCACCTGTAGGCTTTCACTTGACATTCCCTTGAGGTGGAAGTTATTATTGTCGCTTCCCATTGCCTGGTGTGACTTTTTCTTTGAGGGAGGGATGAGGTCAGACTAGAGACATCAGTGCTCTGCATATTCTCCGGTCATAAAACTTTCCATCCTATGTGACTTTCCTCCCTGAAGTTAAGCTTTGCAACCTGAGTTAAAATTCTGGGTTAGGAAACAACTAACCCAGAATTACACACAGTTCATGAGTAACCCACGTCTGGGTTTGATTTTGGCTTCAAAATTTGAACAAAATCTGACATATCCGGTTCATGGACAGGAAAAGATTATGATTATGTCAATAAAACCGTGCTGGCAAAATGTTTTAGTCTCCAGTCACCGATGAACACAGAATGAATGGAATGAATCCATAAAAAATGGTGGGCTCTAACACAGAAGGAATGAAACAGGGTTTTCCTCGTGGGCCAAGCTCATATACAAAAAATTGTAGCAGTTGGCATGGGCAGAATTGCCTCCTGTCAGGAAACGCTGCCTTCATCCATGACCTGCAGCAGAGCAGCTATTTTGATGAGCAGAAAAAAGAAGGTTGATGTGTTTCTGAAAAACAGCTTGAGGAGCTCCCCTATACTAAGGAGGTACACTCTAGTCTCTGACTAGGCAACAGTGCATTGGATGGCATGGATTAACAGCATACATTTTTTTAATTAATACAACAAAAAAAAAAAAACACCTTTTGCTCACTAATTTAAATTTATGAGAACTTCAAGGCCAGCCTGCTGCAGAGCCAATTGCTGATATTCTGAATGATAATAAAGCAGCGTGTGGTCTCATCTCAGGTGCTCATACCTTATGCTTGTTATATAGAAAAATGTTGAATGGACAGCTCTCATAATTTACCTTGTTTTACACTGATTCACAAACATGCTCCCGCATGCTGTTCTCACCTTCCACTGGAGGCAACATGAGTTCAGTGTCTTCAATATGCAGACAGGAGTACCCTGGAAAGGAACAACCAATCCTGTGATTAACTGACAAACTGCTCTAACGTCTCAGTCGCAGCTGCCACTAATCAGAATTAAAATGAGGTTGTAGGTGGAAAAAAAGAGAAAGAAAAAAAACTCTCATGCTGCTTTAAATGATTGCTTGATTGTTTGTATATGCAATTTTTGCGGGTTGTTATATCAAAAATAGAGAAGCTGAAATTTGCAAAATGACAAAACATGATGACAATCATTTGCAAATTTCAGACCAACATTTTATTCAAAGCAGAAGTAGAAAAAAAAAAATCCCAACTTAAAAGCGAGACATCTTATTATTTAACTATTGTTGAATTTGATGGAGGTGACAAGTCTTAGTGAAGTTGGTAATTGGGGCATGTTTAATGCTACGGTACAACTTTTAATAACAATCTTCAAAGGTCTGCGTCCGCATTTCATAAAACCTTAAGTGGTTGACGTGAGGTTTAGACTGCAAACAGGTGAGTTCAACATTTGTCCTTTTCAAAATCCCAGGAAACATCACAAAGCAATACAAAGCTAAGATAAAATAGAGGCAGTTTATTATTTAGGATTGTTTTGCAGAAATATGCAAGAGAGACCTCACCTGACGAACATGCAGGAAGCATAATGTGCTGTGGATTTAAATGTGAGATAGTGAAGACAACAGGAACCTTAAATACTCAACCCAGACTGGATGTGTGCGGATGTGATGGGGCATCCGGAAAGTGAGCCTGATCACATGAAAAGTAATATAAGATCTAAAGTTGCCTGACTGAAAAAGCTCACAGGTTCACGGAGTCAAAGGTCTGCATGATGTACGGGCAAACATTAGCACTCTAACCATCACGGTATTTGTGGAATGAATGAAATTGAGCAAAAAATGCATAATGCACTGGGTGAAATGATGATCTTGCAACAAAGACAATGATTTATGGCAATATATTTGAGACCTTGCAGTTATTTTCATAGCAGAAAGAGGCTTCTGCTACTCAGAATCCTGAAGATTACTAAGAGCCAGTTTGAATTTCAAGTATTTACCACACACACACACACACACACACACACACACAGATTTCTTTCTATTCTCAAAGTCATTGGATGATGTTATGCATTGTAGATGATATTCAGTAAAGGAACATGATTCCAAAGTTACTCCACAAAAAGGCACAACGTTTGCAGACTGCTAAATCTCTGCTGATCTTTACCTACTTCTGACAGACTCTACCCCTCTGAAATCTTCATCTTTAGTTTAGTCATGCAAGTGAATTAAAATATGCCGTAACATTATCCTCCAGCTGTTTGTCTTGAGAAACACTCAGCTTTCCAGCCTTTAGTTCCCCTGTTGTAACTTATTTAGTATGTTTCTTTTTCAGAATTATGGCTGAAGAAACCTTACAGCTGCTACTGTTGTGTAAGAAAACACAACTGTCGCAACAGTCTTATAAACAAGATAAAGATGATTTGACATAAAAATTCCATACTACAAATTGAACATAGATCACACACACACACACACACATAAAAAAGTATTTGCAAATGTTCAATATTTACTCATCTACAATAATGTACGGCGAAAGAAACACACCCTTACCAATACACTCCCAAGTCCCAAATGGCCCCACAGCTTTTGGCTAGGTGGTACTATCCATGTTTAATGTTGACATCCAAGGTCAAGCGCTTAATGAAGATTGATGTTGGTTTGATGCAGATTTTAACTGACACCAGTGACTGTGCAATTTTTCTGGTGTGTCTTTTAGTGTGTGTTCTTGTGTAGTCGTGCATGAGGAAAAACTGCTAGATGATACGAAGAGAAAAAAATATCTATAAAACAGCTCTCATAGGTGTATTTTCCAAAGATACTGTATAAAACAATGTCTTTCATCAAAGTAAAGGACTTTTACATCACTTGACATATATCTGTAAACAGTGTTTACAGCCACAGCTCCCACAGAGCCTCAATTCAGCCTCTACAGCTAGTTGACCATGATTGATGGAAAGCACCAGACCACGTTGTTGAGGGAGAGGTGACCATTGGAGCCTTTAGAGGTAATAGGGTGTGATGGTGGTTGATCTGGCTGCAGTGCATGTATCAGTGCCACATGCAGGAGAATGCAGGTTCACATTATCTGAAGCATCAATCTTATTTCAGTAAAACACGTCCTGCAGAAAAAAGATACAAGTTTAGAACCTTTAAGGGTCATTTTAAGGATTTTCTTTTGCCTTTTTTTTTTTTTTTAACCCCACGTGTTTGTCACATTTTGAAATGACTGAAAATGAATTGAGCTAGAAATGTTTAGTGGGCATACTTTATTAAAATGTTGTTCAGGATGGGTTTAGTAGTTACAGGTATACCTGTGTGTGACTAATGTTAAAATAACACTTTTGATGGTGATGATTATGCATGTACTCTTAATCATAGTTCAATTAGAAAACTCAAATGAATGTAAAAAAAAATAAGTTCATTATAGTTAAAATCAGTCGTCATTCCCATCAAACTCCAAACACATTGAGGTTTGTATGTTAAAAAAAAAAAAAGTTTGTTTTCTTAATTAGATATTGGAATGATAACAGAAATCCTGATCCAGAAATCCTATCTCTCTCTCCCTCTCAGTTCTGTTAGTTTAATGGGAGTAATGTTGAGTTCTAATGTTTGCCTGAAGTCATTGCTTAGATTGATTCCACATTTGATGAAAGGCATGCAATGCTGCCTGCACAGCAGTTTCATGGCTATCATACTGCAGAGTGGACAAAGCAGCCCATTGAGAAGATGCTAAATGCATGCGAAGATGAGGAGGATATATATTTTATACTGTGAGATAATATAATAAAAAAAAAAAACATTTGAGGATTCAGTGTCTGGCTGCATCATGTAGAAACTTGAGGTAGTTTTTCACCCTTGAAGATGGACTCTGCATGATGTGTTTTTTTTTTGTTTTGTTTTTTTATCTGGTTGTGACTGGAAAGTCAAGAACATACAAAGTATTGACTTCAATTAATTTTTTTTTATGTTTTCTTAGTTTCATACAGTACAACAGATGTCCATCCTTAAATTATAAATGCTGATACTTTGTCAATAATAATTACACTATCTCACTAAATCACATCAGTCATGAAGCCAACACTACAATCTTCTTAAGTACAGCCCTGTCATGCAATTTTTCAAGCTATGATTTAGAATAGTCATAGTAATGATTATTCTGACCTCATGCCCATGACATCACTCTTTTAACAAAGCAAAGACTTTAGTGATGTGCTTGGAGTTATTCACTAAAAATGGCCATATATCTTATAACCAAGCAGGAATATTAGCAACAAGTTTATAAAGGTCCATAAAAAGGTAAGTTGGTTGCTTGAATGTAGTTTGTGGCACTTGTTGTAGTAATAAGAGGATCAATAGCTTGTACCCCTCGTTCTGGTTTACTGCCTTGTGGTGGTACCCTGATCATTGTGTCTGATCACACAGGCTTGGATGTTCTCGCCTCACATCAGGAGTTGTTGGGCTGCTGCTGTGTGTGTCTCTGTTCAATCCGTGACCTTTCTCTTTAATAAAAGAAAAAAAAAAGAATTTTTTTTCTTTATTCTTATATCTCCTCAACAAACTAAGATGAGTTATAGACTAGATCTGCACACATTTTCATGCCATAACTTACTTTAACACAACTAGAAATTACTTATCAGCCCTTCTAACCTCCTTTATTTGGATCATGTAGCTATAGCGTAGGCAGCACTAAGTAACTTCGGTACTGCGGTTGTGTGGACATCTTCATAAAGGATTTCCAGCTCCACAGTAAACATTTTGATAAAATGAGTTCTCACTAAAAACAAAATTATTTACCAATAGGCTATCTTATTACTAATATAGCAATAACATATGGTAAGCAGCCACCCTGGCCCCCTCCTGGTGCCATCCCTGGTTTGTTTTGTGGACTTAATCAATTATATAACAGATGAAATGGAAGATAAAAAAGTTTAGCTCAACAAAGTTTTCTTGGAGTGCTACATTGGAAATGATTTTTTAGATAGAGATTACAAAATACTTCCCAATTGCATAAAAAATACCCTGCAATTAAAAATAATTTATTTTAATTTTTAAATATGTCACGTTCAAAGAAAAAAGAAAAAAAAAAAAAGAAAAACAAAACATGGTAGACATTGTAAGAATGTAAGCAATTAGGTCAAATTAACAGTAAAAAACATTCTAGATAGAAAAAATACACTTATGTGTTTCGTGCTGTGTTTCAGATTACACCTTAGTTTTTAATCCTTTCAATCTAGAAAAGAAGAATTTTCACAAATTGCCTCTTAACTAATTTAACTTATTGCCACTTAACACAGAAAGCTGTCGCTTGACATCAACCACATAGCTGTGATGCTATCCCATCGACCTTTTGAATGCTTTTGTCAACAGTCCCATATGACATTAAATGGGCTTGCAATCAGCGTTTGTTTATTTCTGTTTTTTTTTGCATCCAACTTTTTTGTGGTTAGTTTGTGATTTGTGTGTTTTCAGTTTTGGTACACTATTTCTGTCATTGGAGAAAAAAATGCAGGAAGAAGATGGCGTTCCAGCCACCAGGTGCTGATTTTGGAAAAACAAATGCTTCACAAATTTCTCTACAATGCATATCCTCTAGACAATGTACTATTTAAGCAAGAGATACAGAAAATAACCAAATGTTCTTCTGCACAGTGGTAGGAAACCAAACAGAATGGTTTCACAAGTGGCTGATGTGTAAAATAAATTAACAAATAGATTAAATTAAAAGCACAAAAATGACAGATTAAAATATAATATATATAAAATGTCACTGTAAATCAAACATTCTCACATTCGACAAATGTTATGCTGAAAAATAACACGGTAGTGTGCTTGTGAAACTGCCTTGAAGTGAAATGTTTTTTCAGGAATCTGCTGGTTGTTTTTTGTGAGATGGTATCACAGCTGCAGAGCACTTTGAAAAAAAAAAAAAAGAGGTTTTCCTCTGTTTGGGGCTGAGTGTCAGAACTTAAAATGATATAAGCGTATGTGAAATATGTCAACTCAACACTGGCTTGAAGGTTCCCCTTGGAGCAGGTATTTACTTGAGCACTGTCAGCACATTGGACCAGGCTGTAAATTGCTTGATGTAGAATCCTGCCGCACAAGTACTGATGTGCATTTCTACAGGAGGCAATCTCTGACAAACAGGCTGAAAACGTGGAGCATCGAGAGAGATGAACTTCATGAGGCAAAGCCTTTTCATCACCATTATTGTTATTCACCAATCAATTCCTCACATCTACATACCTACTCCGGCACTTTCGTCAGCAGTTTCCAGTTTTATTCTTAACTTGATGCATCATTATATTTCAGTTCATTTCTCATCCATCCATCTGTTTAGACTCACTTAAGCATTTAACTGCTAAACGGGCCGATCTTTTATCCTCCTTCTACACTGTCCTTTACTTTTGCTTCTCACTTTTTCTGGTTTTAAGTTGCTCTTTTGTCCCTTTGCTTGCTTCTGCAATCATTGTCCTACTAAACTTTCTTTCAGTCCTCTTTTTCTTCTGGCTCCTTGTTTTTGGAATTCATTTTGTTCATTTTTTTTTTTTCTCTCCCAACTTTAAATTTATCACAACTTCATTTAAGCTTGTTACATACTCCACGAGAAGGGAGAACTTTTTTCTTGTTCTCGAAGCTCCGAGAAGAAAATGACGTCATTTTGTTCTCGCGGACGTGTTTGAAGACAGTTCTTGACACACTGGGCTGGCAGAACTTTTTTCTTGCGGGGCTGCGAGACGTATCGTGTGATTGGTCGGACATTGGAGGTGGGCGTGGTTAACACAGAGAAAGCATGAAGCGGAGTTGCTGCTTCTGCGTTTTTGCTGTTGCCGGGAACAGCAAAAACACCACCACCAGAGAAAGTACGAACATTTTTACATGTAGCATTAAAACCCTTGGACCCACCCTGCCGCAGACGAAGTTGCTCATTAAATGTGAAACTAAAAAAGCACTCAGAGAGCGGAAACCGATCCGCCAAGCACAATGTTAGAGAATCCTTTTAGACAATTCCTGGATCCAAACGGTGGTCCAGATCACCACCAAAATGTCATCAGTTCTTCATTTTCACATTTCCAACAACTCTTGAAATTTTTTTTAAAAATCCGTTGGTTACCTTTTGATTTATCTTGAGCACAAAGACGCCGGGAAAAAACATAACCTCCTTGGTGGAGGTAACAACCGGGTTCTTTGCACATAAAAGCAGACATCGCCCACCGCAGTGATCCCTCCCCGCTGCAGACGTGCTTCTCGTGTAGTATGTATGGACCTGCCGAACAAGACGTTTTTTCTTGTTCTTGCAGCCTCGAGAACAAGAACTCAGTTCTTGCTTCTCGTGGAGTATGGAACAAGCTTTAGTCTCCTGGAAATCTCATCCTTTTTTTAAATGTAATTTTATTGGACATTTCTTTATTATTTTCGTCTTTTGCCAGTCTTCGTTTCAGTTTCCTCTCAACTTCTGCACATTTTACCACCTTCCAACCTCCCCTCTATAGAGAGGAGGTTGGAAGGTATACAGTTCCTCCTCAACTCCATTCACTGGGATCTTACCTCTGCCACTGCCTTGATCTCCTTTTTCCCACATTCCCTTGCCTCATTCCAGGCTTGACTTAACCTTTTCTCTCCCTTCTGCCGCATGTTATTTTCATCTACTTGCCTCTTTACTTTGCTTTCCCATCATCTGTTGTCTTCTTCCCTTTGTTGCTCTGTGCCCTACTAATATGCTGAACTTTAACATTTGCCCATATTTTTTATTTTTTTTATCCTTCAGCTGCATCACCTCATTATGGTCCCTGGTCCATATCTTTTTTATGGCACTGCCGGCGATGCTCTTAATTTATTTAATGCACTTGTGCTGCACCTCTTCCCCTTTCCCCTTGTCCTCCATCCTTTCCTCTTTCTTTAATCATACATGCCCCCTAGTGTGCACTAAAAAGTCCTATTCACATTTAAAATATTTACAGATTTAAAGAACTTCTCGTATCAAAGATCTACAAATACAGTCTAGAAGAAATTAACACTATAGCTAAATATAATGGAGTACTGATATGCATGCATTTGCTATATAAACACCTTCAGTGATCTTGTTTTTCTATTACCTACTTGATCAATTATTCATAAAATTAACACAAACAAAACTGTTATGAAACCGGTGTTGAAAATTGCAAAAACACTATTAAAAAAATGTTCCATTTTTGGCTCCATTTGAAGCCACATTGTGATCCAGTCAGTTACACAGAAGGAAATTATGATGACACAGGAACCAAAATGCATGGAAAAAGCTCTTTAATTAATGTGAGGAAAATAAAGAAGAGATCAATCCCGGGAACCGTTCTGTAAGCTCAACAGGGATTATTTTGGTTTTGCTTTCAGCTCAGTCATGCAAAACCACCCACTAGCAAAATAAAGACAAAGCTTTTACATAAGATTGACTAAACAACCTACATTCAGTTAGGGGAAATAATACCATGCACGGAGCATGCCCTATTGATTCAAGCTACAAAAACACTGAGTGTGAATTTTAATGATATGAAGTTTTGCAACTAGTTTGTCACCAAAGTCACATTCTAATTAATTTAGCGTATTGTCTTACTGGTTATTGTAAAAACACTGCTTTTGGAAGTTACACTTATATGACTTCTTAAAGGGTTTAAGGGACATCCCTTAATTTTGCATTATATATGACTAACTTTTTTCTTTTACCCTTTTTTTTTTTATTTTGGTTATGCCTTACAAGCTTACACTGTAAAAAACAATGTTGGTTTAATAAGTCTTGAAATAACTCTGGCAATGTCATTGTTACAGTCACAAATCAAATGTAAATCACAATGCTTATAGAGCCATGTTCATTTTTAAAATGTAACATTTCATTTGTTTTAAACAAAAGTTAATTCTAATCCAAAAATCACAATAATAATGACAACAAGGAATATTGTTACATTAACATATTTTCATGTATATTGTAATTGGGAGAGAGGATGTGGTGGGGGAGGGGGAGGGGGGTAGTTTTAAGTAGTAAAACTTTTTAAAAAAATCACGTTATGAAATGTTAGTCCAATTACAACATATTGACATGCCTTTATTAATATTTTCGATATTGCTTAGTTCAATTCAGGGTCACCTGGAATCTGAATTCTATCCTAGCAATAATATAATAACTGAAAACTGAAATATTCAGCAGATGTTTGTTTAGATTAAAACAAAACTCACATTGCAGTGATGAGAAGCAACTTTTCCTGCAAGTTTTTTCTGTAGTTAATTATTATTGCAAAATAAAGTCTATCCTAAAATGCATTCCTATTTAAGTAAAGACCCATAAAATGTTGATTATTTAAGCTACCAAACAGTCAACAAGTCATTTATTTGTTTATGACTAATGGTAGCAGCACTAACAACAAAGCGGCTGCTAGAATTTATGTATGGATTTATGTTCAAACCAGTTCCATAGCTTCCCCATAGATGTACTGCTCTGCATATCTAACTGCATCTAACTGTTGAATTGATACACAGCAAAACTTTAAAATCCCTTTGTAATAATGACGTGAATTGTTCTTGGCTGCAATTGCATCAGATCTGTTCATTATCATCATCTGTATTTTGCTTGTAGCTTTATGTTATTTTCTCATTTTCAGGGTTGTTGAATTTATAAACAGACTCCATCAATTCAATAGTCACACACGCAAGCTCATTCAGTGTCATTCCTCTTCCGTGTGTTGCACTTTCTACTCAGAAAATCTAAATTACAGTATACCTAGTACCATTTATTTTTTTTATTTTTTTTAAAGCAACATCATTGAAACAATCATCAAACAGTCCAGTAAACTGACCAGATACAATGTTGCAATGGTTTCATTACTCTGTTAGGTTCCTATGCGAAGGCTTTGCATCGATTAATTAAGAAAACTAAAAAAAAAATTCACAAGTTTTCAGTTTTTAAAAATTTGTAGAAGTTTCCCTTTTTTATACTAGCAGATTAAATGTACATAAACTTCTAAGACCCATGTGTTTTTCTGTTAGTAATGTTTAACTTAGACTAAATTAAAGAGACAGAGTAAAAACATTTTAAACTGAATGATTAGTGCTCCTCAGAATCAGCATAATGAATAAAAATAAAAAAAATAAAATAAATAAATTTTTTTAAAAAATCAATACAATCTTCGAAGAGGTTTCTTGAAAAATTTAGATGAAAAAAATAAAAAATGATCTTAAAACAAGACATTTGTTTCTCTGATCTTTGCTCCTCTTGTATGTGTGAATAGGGACTGCTGTGACATGGAAAATACATGATAGCACCCCCTCATCTGCATTGAAAGCATTAATCATCTCAGAATTAGAACTTTTCTGGGCTGACTTAGAAATAACTTGGAGAAGGAACCTTTGTGTCCCTCTAAGAAAAAAAGTTATCACGGAGTAAGTATGCTGTGATAAGCTACACCGAAACCACTGAGCAGTAAAGCGAGTGACACTCCTCATCTCATTTTAATACCACAAGGACGTAGGTTTGATTTTGACAATGGTAGAGACATAAAAGGGGTCCACAGAGGCCCCTGGAAGAAAACTGTCTGTTTGTACTTATGATAGATAGTTATTTTTAATCTAATGTGAAGGAATGGTAAAGACATCAAAACAAACACAACCGATTGTGAAATATTCTTCGCATGTATTGGTAATAAGTTAGTTTGTTTTATTTTGTGTTATGTTCTTTTGTCTTCAGTGAATACAAGATTTTTTTTTTTTTTACTTAATAAGTTCTGTAATTTTAGGCGTTTATATGTTGATATATTTGTTTCACAATGATATTATCCAGACATTAAATAAGTTCGCAGTCATGCACATTATTTACACAACATAAATTTATCAAGTAATTTAAATCTGAGAGGAAAATATAATCTTGAATAAATGTGACCATTAATAGACAGAATTTCAAACACTGCAATAACATTTCATCATATTTATAGCTGTTGTAATTTTGACAATGAAAATTACTGTGATCACTTTGACTCAGTGCAGTTGCATAGAATGTGTGACTAAAGACATTTTCAGTTTGAAATAAATATTATCACTCTGTAAAATATGTTGAAATCATTATTATCATTCTTTTCAGGGATCTACGCCAAAAATGTCCTTCTTTGGTTTGTACAATATGATATGAAGGTCAGGTAAACAGTTAAAGATGCCATATTGTGGCTTTGATTACATTTTTATTTACTCATGTATCCCATTTCTCAACTGTTTGAGTGCTGAAGCTCACCTTCCTCTCCGCTTAGCATCCTCTCTTCTGCCTGAAGTGCCTGGTAGCTTTGATTCTGTCACCTGACAAAATAACACATTGATATGCTAATTAAGAAGCTTCTTTGTTTTTGTTTTTTTTTGTTTGTTTTTTTCATTTAAGTTATGGAAGCATATAGCTGTCACTCAAAAATAAAAAAATAAAGAAGAAAAGAACTCTTGTTAGAATGTGTTTTTTTTTTTTTTTGTTGCAACCTATAAGATTGAAATAAATACATTTTATTGAAATAATTCTCAAGAAGCAGAAACATTTCTTTTTTTTTTTTTTCTTTTCATTAATGATTCATTCTGATTTATTGTTGTACACACAGGAGTGTGGGGGCAACAGACCAGCCCGCATGTAGTGTCATGGTGCAAGTGTGTGTCCGGCTGTGCGCTGCTTTTAAATAACATGTACCAGTAGTTATGTGTATGGTTTTGTTGTCATGTGAAACTAAAATTGAAATCATATAGGCTGCACTACTGGGACTGTGAGATGTAAGTTGCCAACATGAAAACATAATCCTGTCTGGTGAAAAGGGGGCAACATCAGTAATATAGCAGTGTCCTCCAGGCTTCAACATTCTACAGTCTCTCCTATGAAGTAAAATTCAATCCTATTTGGTAAAGTGAACATTTCTCTGATCTGCTGCATACATAGTTTCCTTATTCAAAGACAAATATGGTATATATTTATATCGTATGTATTATCACAATATAATAAATTGAAATTTGATAGTTGACTGTGAAAATGCAAAACATCACACAGCAATGTAATAAGGTCCTCAAAAAAAAAACATTTAAGTGAGAGCTTTATGCTTCTTATACCTAATGATTATCATTATCCTCCGCATCAGTTGCAGAACAGAGAAAGAATTTTTTATGAATTAAACTTTTACATTGACTCACTCTCTTAACATCCACTTATTTTTTCTTTACTGCTGTAGTTCTGATGAAAGACACAAGCACCCTCAGCAGCGCTCTCAGACACTAACTAATCTGTCCAGCCATTTAAACAGAATGAGTGACAGCTGTGGCAGCGAATCAGCTTAGCAAGAAATCAAGCACTGAAAAAACAGAGTTAGTCATTTCAGATAAATGGCATATGAGGCAGGACTTGTAGCAGCACCAAAAGCAGGCACAGATCAGCTATGTGTGTGATGGAAAATCATAAGGGCAACTCAACAGTTCTGACCCAGTACCCCAACATCAAATACATCCATGCAATGCCGCGTTCCACTTCAAAAACATGCAGCCTGATAATCATATGCATGATAATTTGACATTTGCAAACTGCCGACAGTAAATTGCATGTTTTAATTACTGAGTGAATATATTTCAAGTTTAAAACTACATGCATGTGGATTGTAATAAGGCTTGTAATAACCTATGGACAATGCATGGATCAGGTATTTGAATTTTGAAGTGCAGCATGCATAATGTACTTCCAACAGGTATCAAATAGGAATCTTGGATGTCTGCTGTGCCTAGCAATGTATTCCTGTCTGTGTTGCAAGACTTCAGAGACTATTGTGTGCATGAAGCCGCAAGGCTGACTAGTGAAGCGTCTGACACCTGTCAGTTCCACCTCTCCACATAGTTTTGCTCTTGGTCTGAAATTGCAAGTGCCACTAGTCCATATCCTCCACCAGTCTGTTTTTTTCCAGTTTTTTTTTTTTTTTTTATATTTTTTTTTCTTTTCTTTTTTTTTTGTTTCAATTACTCTACCCTGTTGACAGCATAGGATTTACAATATATGTTCCCATTAGTTTGAAGATCTTTCTGATTTACCAGTTATTATGGTTAAAAAGGATCCATAAC